>NC_088874.1:453683-617022 GCF_032884065.1 Artemia franciscana
TTTTTTTTTCGATTTGATGATTAGCGGATATGCTCAATTTTTTGTTCAGTTCCTCATACGCCTTTAATTAAGTTTACAGTTAACAAGTTGCTTTAATTACAAATTACTTGTGCAGGATAAAAAAAGGCTAAAAGGATAAAGAAAAACAAGATCTTATCATACTAGACAATTCATCGTGAAATAAATCTAATGCACTCTTGATTAAGTTTTGTAACTCCTGTTCCTATCTCAATGAAATAATAAAATCTTGATCGACGTCAAATATTGTTTAAAATTTGGAGAAAGAATGGAGATGTTCGGTATCCGAATTGACTTGGTCCATTTCGTGTTATTCTAAATTCTAGTGTCACATTAACTGATTAACCCTTTATTTTGTGTCACAGGTATATTTTGTCACATTAACTGATTAAACCTTTATTTTGTATCACAGTTATATTTTTTGTAAAATAAAGATTAATTCTTTTAAATGACTAACTAAATAATGACATTTGGATATAAACACTTTTTTGGAAAGCGATTTGACTAAACAAAAATTAAAATTGTGTTTAAACACACTTTCTAATCAAACGTCAAAATATTATGTGTATTCCTCCTACTCGATGGTTGGTTGATTTAATTAAAATCAATATATCTTGTTTTTGTTTGTTTTTTTGGAAATAGCCTATTTGGCCTGTGAGGGGCTCATATATGGCTATAGCTATTATGAGAGTATCATGGTCAAAATTTTTGAAAGCGAGCTTAAGGTGCTCCCATGATCAAATCAACATGTACAGAAATCTTCAACTTTTAAATCTTTATTATGGTCAAAAAAGAAAAGATGTAGTAATCAGTACTTTATATTCAGTTCACTACTCGAATTAATTCCTACCTTTTACTGTAAAGAATAAGTAGGAATATTTGTAACAAATTTAGTGCCAATATTTACACGACTGCTGTAGATCTTTAATTTATTTTCTGTAATTGGCATGCTGGATTTGCATTCCCATGCCCTCTGGGGCAGGAGTTTGGGTCCTTGTGTTGCTGATTATGTGGTTTGGGAGAGGGGTCATCGGGGTGGCTTTGAAAGCTCAGACATCGTCAACAAGGGGGCTATTTAAGCCCCCGCAGAAACCTGAGGAAAAGCACGGAAGGGCTGGATTATTTCCCCTAACTAAGCATAGCACTTCCAGCCGAGGGCAGATAATCGGAAGATCAATATCTGTGCCGCTAAGCTTTTTAAAAGCTTAAGTCTGTCTCTTATTTTCTCTGTGAAAGGTATATCTTGAACTGGACCTCAGATATTGAACATTGACCTAAAATGTATGGGGAGTAGCTAAAGCAAAAGCTTGGAATAGTTTGTTAAAGTAGGAATATTCCCAATTGTATCAAGCACAGGCAGCGTATCAATGTAGTATAAGTCGTCATTTACCAAACAATAGAAACAATAAAGACAAATAATTCAGAGGCAACAACCCAACACAAGGGGTCATCAGGAGAATACACTTGCCTATAGGGTTTCGCCACATTAAATTCTCTACCCAGTCGAGTGTTGTGGCTACCACAGAATATCCATGGCATCCCCGTGTCAGGTATCACCCCCAAAATACATGCCTGTGAAAAAAAAAACAGCAAATGTAAAACAACCAAGTAACACCAAAATAAGCTTATCCTGTTAATATATCCCTCTTTTTAGCATAGGAAAACTAAATATGATAAATTTTACCAAATCACAAATATTAACACATTGCAAAAAACCTGAATGAACTGAACAATTATAGAATTCATCTTTACCATGTGGCTATTTTTTTTTAAAAAAAATCCGCTCTATTAGAAACACAATTCCAAATAAATGGCGCTGCATCATCATTTCTCGAACCTCTGAAATTAGTTGAAAATTTCTTTAAGTATTTCCAGATAATTCTTTTGATATTTATTTAAAAGTTCGTCATAATGAAAACTAAATTTTTTAAATTGCCAAGTTAATTTATTTACAGAAAAACCTCTTGATATCATTTTTTGGCTTAATATTTTACATCTATTTTTAAAATCAATATAATTACTACAAATCCTTGCATAACGAAGTAACTCTGAGAAAAACGCCGAATATGTGATATTTGAGTGTATATTACTTTCAGGGAATGGGAAACTAATCACTTCAAAATCAAAATCATCCGTTTTATTATACATTTTAAAACTTAATTTATTATTATTACAAATATTAATATTTAAATCTAAGAAATGATCTTCATGACCAGCGCCACTAGCTTCAAGAGTAAGCTGTGATGGATATATATTTTTAGAAATATCAATGAAATCTTTACAATTTAAGACCAAAATATCATCTAAATATATATTATTATTTGACAAAACATGTTTGAAATTATTTGGATTATTCTTATCCATCATATATTTATATTCTGGTTGACCTAAAAACAGGTCAGCTATAGATGGGCTGGCATTCCCCCCCCTCATGGGAATTTCCACGATTTGCTTTTACAAATCACCACCAAATCTTATATAAGTATTGTATAAAACAAATTCTAATAACTCAAAAATCATATCCAAGCTGTAACATCTCAAGTTAACTGTAGTATTAAAGCAATTTGTCCATATAGCTTTTTCATTATAAGTGTCTATTTTTAAGAACCTATTACTAGATAAGAGGAAAGATTTCTTTATAACAGTTTTTAAATTATCTAACACTACATTAAGTGATAAATTAGTATAGATTGTCGCAAAATCGAAAGACTCAATTCTTTTAGCTGAAACCATTGTTAAAGAATCTATCACCTGCAGTGATTTATTAACACTCCAATATGGATTAAAATTCGAAAATTTTTTAATACCAGAACAATAGGTTTTAAGTTTATTTACAATTTCCTTTAAAATTAAAGAGAGGTCAGTAGCACCAATGCGGGTTGGACATTTAGCTGCTCCAGCAATAAATCGCGGTTTAGGGGGATTCTTATGAAATTTTACTGTCCAATATAGGAAAGGGAACTTTTTATCTGCGTCATCTATTTTAATATTAAAATTGTTTAAAAGTATTTCTTCAGTCTTTTCAATTAAATTCTCATCCTCTAAATTTACCTTTTCGTAAACATTAGTTGTGCATAACTTCCTTTTAAAGATATCACAATACAGCTTCTGACAAATTATGGCAAAATTATTATTAGCTTTATCCACTGGCACAATTACAAATTCATTTTGTAGATTAGCAATTGCTTGTTTAATCTTCGCATTATAAACTAATGATTTAGTGTTACTATTTTTTAAGTTAGAATATATTTTATTTCTTATTCTACTAATAATTAAATTCTTCCAACTTTGAAAACTCTTTATTTTTATTCTCTTTCTTACACCACTTATCAATAAATAAATTAAAATCATTTTCCAAGCCATCAAGAACACTCGATGGTTTCAGATGATGAGAAAGACGGAAATTAGCCCCTTTATTCAATATAATTTGAAGATCATCTTGCTTTATTATTGACAAGTCCCCTGTTATAACATGTTTGTAAGTAGGATTTACAAATGTGCCAAGTTGCTTACAATGACAAACCGGTTTCCAATTTATATCACTGTATAATCTTTTAAGTATTAAATTATAATTAAAAATAATTTGCCCAATAGTTTTTGAAAATTTATAAGTTAAAACTGGACTATCATTATGATTCAAATTACTAGGAAGGGTCTGTTTCATGCCGCCGATTTAAAATTTCTGGTAAATTAATATCTTCAATCTGCTTACAAGTAAAGTTAATAGGTAAATATAATCTGTTATCATTATTACCAATCTTATCAAACTTTTTCTTTTGAAATAAATTTCGTTTTGGTTAGAATCCAAATTGTATCACATATTACTTTAAAATTTTATTAAAGATCTGTATTATTCTTGACAATCCAGAAAAGTTTGATTAAATTCCTCTTGGATAAATTATTTAGACATTTTATTACAGAAATCATACCCCTAGATTCAAGTAGCTGGCATAGATCTATAGAAAGCATATGTAAATCCAATTCATTTTTTCTATTATTTTTCCTATGTCCTCTCGATCGTTTTTTACGTTTAGTAGGACAAGTAAAAGAAGGATGGTCCATAAAACCATCGATACATTTAACAACAACCTGAGACATGTCACCATATTTTGCTACACGATCATTTAGCCCAAAAGGATAAGTTGTACCAAGAGTATGGATCCAGAAATCCTCCCGTTTACTTAGTCTATTATTCTTCTCTTCTTTATTTAAATTTTCTAACTCTAAATTTTCTAAAATTGTGACAGTTATATCTGATATGGAACATTTACCATTATTACAATGTTGAACTAGATAGTTATTAGTTTTTTCATTATTAACTGTTGTCTTGTGTCCAGAAAATCTTTTATATATATTATTAGTTGTTTCCCCCACATATTGTAGGCAGCATTTATTACATTCTAATAGGTAAATTACATTGGTGTTCTACAATTAACATTACCACGTAACTTGCATGCAAAATTTTTATTATACAATGTTCTCTTAACTAAAGTCCGTGGGATAAAATGATCTTTGCAAAGAAAACAACGAGTCTTATACTTACTAACTTTCAAAAAATCGTTCCGAGTTCCGAGGCTAATATTTGTGTTTTGTTGCATTAAAAGTTACTAAAAATAAATCCAAAACAAACCAACATCCAAATCAAAATCCAACAATCAAAGTCCAAAAAACATGCCAAGGTCAATAGGTCAATAAATACATAAACAAAAACATGAAAGAACATGAAATTTGCACAAGTGCCACCTCACCAATAATTAACAATATCAGGTTAAAAACCTGATATTGTAATCAGGGTAAGGTCTACCCTGACCAGGGTAAAGGTCTGTCGGGGAGAAAACTAAAAAATTTTCTCCACCAGCACTGGATCCAACCTGGAATAATATTATGAAAAGAGAAATCACCAATACAACAGCACAAACACAAAAAAAGAGAGACAGAAGGAGAAAAGGAAGACTGTTTTCCTAAATTAGTGATTAATATAGACAAGCACTTGAATGGGGCCTTTACCCTACTCATCCATACAATCAAATAGGTCAAACAGCATAGCCATACACAATCAACCATGAAGAATAATCCATGGACAGGCAGTCATGTCGTCAATAAGTATAAGTCGTCATTTACCAAACAATAAAGACAAATAATCCAGAGGCAAAAACCCAACACAAGGGCTCATCAGGAGAATACACTTGCCTATAGGGTTTCGCCACATTAAATTCTCTACCCAGTCAAGTGTTGTGGCTACCACAGAATATCCATGGCATCCCCGTGTCAGGTATCACCCCCAAAATTCATGCCTAGGAAAAAAAAGCAAAAAAAAACAGCAAATGCAAAACAACCAAGTAACACCAAAATAAGTTTATCCTGTTAATATATCCCTCTTTTTAACAACAATAGGTAAACTAAATATGATAAATTTTACCAAATCACAAATATTAACACATTGCAAAAAACCTGAATGAACTAAACAATTACAGAATTCATCTTTACCATGTGGCTATTTTTTTAAAATAATCCATGGTATATATACATATATATATATATATATATGTGTATATATATATGTATATATATATATATATATATATATATATATATATATATATATATATATATATATATATATATATATATATATATATATATATATATATATATATATATATATATATATATATATGCCCATATATATATATATACCTTGACATGCCCATGTTCCGGCCCCAAATTAATAGAATAAATCAGTTTTTTTGTTTTGTTGCATAATAAAGGTATGTAATTTTTCCATCAACATAATCTTTAACTTTTCACCTGGTATTCTAATATGTTGTAAGTTGCCTTATTATGAATTATTTCCTTTTTAACTGCACAATTATGTAAATGTGGATATATTCTTCAATGAATAGCTTTTTTTATAAGTTTTCTCATGAACTTTACAGGAACTTTAAAATGTGTAAATCTAAACCATCCCTTTTAGATATAATTCAAACTTTATATAGTTCAAACTATTTCTTTTTTACCTTTTTTTTCTCAATATCAAGATATACTGAAACAGAATTTCGAGGCTTTTTACAAACGACATTTTCAACTTCTGTTTTAATTCTTAGTATCTTTAAAAGATATGCAACTTTGAAAAGATAAGCTTTGATAAATTATCAGCTTTTGAATAGATATTTTGAGCCTGACACAGAGTTTTCAAGTATTTTTAATCCTTTATCTATAAAAAGTTTGCTTCAAAAATCTGGGAGATGAGTAAGTTGTTAGATAGAAACTAGTAGTTCTAGTAGAGTGTTTTTTGTTAAAACAACTAAATAACAAGCTTCTTTTACAGGTAGCTTCAGTGCTATTGGAAAGCGGAGCCGCTGTAACTGCAACAACTCAAGAAGGATTTACTCCTCTCCATTTAGCATCCCAGTGCGGTAATTTGAAAGTGGCTCAGCTATTAATCCAAAAGAATGCTCCAGTTGATGCAGTAGGAAAGGTAAAGGCGAAAAAACAAAAAAAAACTAATATTTTTATTGTTGCTACTGCTACTAATAATAACTTACTGCAACATCAAGCCGCCTGAGGCAAACACAGCAGCGCCCCTTGCTCCTCCATCCTAACTCATTCAAAGACTCCATCTTTAGACCCTCCAGGAAGTTCCAATTTACCTCAAATCTTTTCTTACGACATTCTTCATCCCAAACTAAGGACAACTTAATTTTCGTTTAGCCCTAGCCGGTTGACCAAAAAGGACAATCTTTGGTAATCTGTCATTCTTTATTCGCAGAAATTGTCCTAGTGATCTCAAAACGGTCCTTCGGCAGTTTCTCTGGAAAATCTCTTGCAATTTCTCCTTTGTCTTTTGAAGTGCCCATGCTTCAGAACCATACTTGACCACCGTCATCGCTTTAGCGTCCAATATTCTAATCCTGGTTTGCAGCCATATCTTCCTATTTTTCTCACTTTTTTAAACCTGAAAAATACCCTGGGTCTTGGCTATTCTACTTTTAACATCTTTACCGCACCCACCGTCTTTACCCAGGTAATTACAGTTACCCGCTTCATCGATCATCTCGTTGCCCGACGTCATCTCTTCACCTTCACTTATTCCTAATCTTGGCGATTTAGTCTTCTTAACATTAATTTCAAAACCCATTAGTGCACCTTCTGCTCTCAAAACCTCTAATAATTCATTTATTTTGCTGACATTTTCATCTAGGATCTTTAAATCATCAGCAAAATCTAAGTTCAGGAGAGTTCTACTTCTCCATTGGATTCTGTGTTTTCCCATTGCCCTTGCTGTGCTCCTTAGGTCAAAGTCCATTAAAATGATCCCAGCGTTCGGACTCGCCTATAAATTCCTATATTCTAATGCACTCCTATAAAATGCCTATATTTTGGCTAAAATCCTATTATTCCTATATTTTCGGCTGAAGAGCACTAAGAAAATTGCTCATGATTTGCAATTTTCACTTCTCTTAAAGTAAGCCAAGATGTGCTTTTCTTTTTGCTTTTGACTTGTAGACTCTTCTGTCTTTCGCTGTAGATCGATAATTAATTACAACTGTTGAGCTGTTTGAACTTAACTAATGTTTTTTATTGGGCTTAGTAAGCTGCTTCTGCCTCGGCTATGCTGTTGTGTTGACTTAGTAGCCTATGTTTTGTTTTTTGTCATGTTGGGCCTGCCCGAAATGAGCAAAGATCAGTATACAGGCTGGCAGTATCTGCTTAATGACACTGGAGTTCTTGTGACTTATGCTTTCCCTGCTGGAACGCTATTTGAAAAGCTGATGCGAATACGGCCCAGTTTTGGACATATCCATATTTTTTTTTTTTATGGTCTTTTAATCTTGGGATGCTATTTTACCGGTGATGCTTGTTAATTAAGTATGGGGCCTACCAAATTTAATAGTTCATGGCTTGCTAAGACGGATTGCAGCGGTAGAAAGATTGGCGGATGGTGTAAGACTGGGAACGACCAGTACTCGTTCTTTTACAAACTCTGCTTGAAAAATTTTGGTTGCACAGCTAGGGTTGTTCAGGGGTAAACCAACATGTGCGATCTGCAGAACACAAAGCCGTATTTACTGCTTAACTACATCCACTATAGCTTAAACTGAATGGACAATCTCGAGTTGATGAAACAACCAAGGATAAACCGTTAGTTGGTACAAACATGTTTTGTGAGCGTGATGCCGCTTATAAAGCTGAGTTAATATGGGCACTTCAGACGGCACAGAGTTCCATGTCTGCTAACTCTTCATACCATATTATCGCAGCCTTCCATGCGATGTTCCCCGGTATGATCTCCGACGAAATGCCCCTATGTGCGAAGAAACTCATGTATCTTGATGGACCTTGGAAGTGATGGACCAAACGTCAACAAAAGCGTTTGAAACAATTTCAATGCCAAAAAAAGTGATGGGAAAGGAAATGTTGAATATTGGTACTTGAAACATCCATATAATCCATAACGCTTTTTTGAAAAGTCTGCAGGTGTTCGGAGAAGAAAGTTCTGACTTTGTTATTCTTGTACATTCATTTTTTGACGGCCGGCCTTCACGTTGTGAAGACTATTGAAAGTGCCAAAAGAAAGTAAGAGTGTCAGAGAACGCTTTCACATAGCCTGTCTTAAGCCACTTGCTAACGATCAGACGTGCCCTTGCTAGAATCATGCAGCGGTTGCTGCCAATCTTAGAGTACCTCCTAAATTTCATGCAGAGAGAGAAAAAACTGAAGAAACTTCGGCCCACTCCCAAAGTTCTGAAGATTGTGGCTTATATCAGAACTGCCACGATGAAGGCCTAACTCGAGTTTGTCCTAGCCTCAGCAGAACTGTTGATAAGTTTCACCCAACTGTTCCAGAAAGAAGAGCCTCTCATTCATGTTCTGAACTCAGAGATCAAAAGACTAGTTGTGACGCTTTGCATACGGGTCTTTACTCCAGATTTCGTGACCAAGCTTGAAAATTTCTCACCAGTTTCAGTTTCAGAAAATGTGGAACGAGCTTTCCATGAGAAAGCAACACTGAAACACAAGGCCATTTTCTATGTCAATGTGCGAAAACATTTTATTGTGGGCATTTGCCATATTTTGAACAAATGTCCTCCGGAAAAGGATGGTTTTCTAGAGGCTTTATGCTTTTTGAGTCCAATCAACGTGAAGGATTTGAGAAGCATTGCAGACATAGCGACTGTGGCACGCGAGATAGCGATTAGAGCAAGCTCAAACGTTGCCCAGGCTGATTGGTTGCTTTTGCGAACGGAAACTGGACCCCGTGAGGACACTATTCGAATCGATCATTTTTGGAGCCATTACTTTGGACTGGTGAATGAACGCGGGGACAGCAAGTACATGGAACTTAACAAGCTTATCAAAGCGATGCTGACGTTTTCGCCTGGCAGCGCAGATGTTGAGCGGGGGCTCTCGCGTTCTGGTAGGATTCTCGGTGAAGAATGGGCATTAATGTCTGAACGCGTTCTGGATGCGAGACTCATAGTATATGACACGTTGAGACTTTATGGAGGAAAACCGGAACGGTTTGTTATTACAAAAGAACTGTTGAATCTTGCACGTTCTGCACGGTCTCGGTATCAACAATGTCTGCATGAAAAGAAAAAAGAAGGGCTATCCGAGAAGGAGAAATGAGCTTTTGAAGAGGAAAACAAGTGGAAGTTGCAGGAGGTCCACGACAAAAACAGAGAAATAGAAGACCTGGAAAGCGGAAAGAATAACTTAGAACATCAGAGAAAAGAGAACAGTAGCAGATACTCTACTTCAAGAAATGACCGATAGAATGAAGAAGGCTGCCGGGTTCAAGAGTTTCATAGACATTGCCCTAGCTGTTTCTTTGCTTGAAGGAGCTGTGAAGTCCAGAACAAGTGAAAGAGAGCAGATGGTGGAATCTGCGAGAATAGAGCATTCTATTGCAAAGACAAAAACTGACCTCATATCGAAGTTGATGCCCAAGAAGCAGCAAGAGTGATTCCAGGCTTTTTACCTGTATCAGTCAATCGTTGGCACAGTATGTGTATCTGATTTTAAAAAAAATGCAGAAACTCGGGAAAGGACGAATTTACATGACCAGGCGTCCTACGCCATCTACCACCGATCTGATCCCGAAGACTTCCGAATCCTATATTTGGGCTCGGGAAATCCTATATAAATTAGACAGAGCCTATAATTTGAAACGAACCAACCTGTCTGAACCCTGTGATCCATATAAATGGGGAGAGGACGCGACCCTGCTTAACCCCAGATTTAATACGAAACCAGCTCCAGCATCATTTTCTATTTCAACTGCAGCAATGTTATTCTCTTGCATTGCATTAATTGTATTAATCTATTTATATGGTATACCATAAAAGGATATAACCTTCGATAAAGTTCTTCAGCCTGCTGATTCAAACTCTTGATCATAACCTATGAAACTGAGGACTAAAGGGATTTGGTGACTCTTGCACTTCCCAATTATTAATCGATTCATTCTCTCCCCTTCCTAAAATTACACTGTTCTTCTCTTAAATCTTTATGTACAATATCCCAAGTCTAACACACAATAGATGATATAAGGATGTACTAATGCAAGGTATAATATCTGTAAAACAACTAGTTCAATTTAACTGCCTCAATTTACGTACTGCAGTTATATTTTTTGTTAGTTAAGGACCAATTAATCCAATATGGTCACGCTTCAACCATTCATCAATAACTACTTTATTCATGAAAACTACTCCAAGATACATTACTGATTTTTCTCCTACGTCACTACACCACCCAATTGATCTTCTTTCATCCTCGAGTTCTCTCCGTCTCTCTCTCTCTCTCTCTCTCTCTCTCTCTCTCTCTCTCTCTCTCTCTCTCTCTCTCTCTCTCTCTCTCTCGTGATTAACTTGGCTCGTATCTTGAGCATTATCTTTTGAGTTAAAATGCTCATTTAGAACGTCTAACATTGTTCTTTTCCTTTCTAGGAACAGGAAACGCCTCTTCACATTGCTGCGAGGCTTGGAAATGTCGATATTGTTCGGCTTCTTCTTCAGCACGGTGCAAGTGTGGATGAACCTTCCAAAAACCTCTATACTGCTCTTCACATAGCGGCTGAAGAGGGTCATTATCAGGTAGCTTTAGTGCTATTGAGACACGGAGCAGCTGTAACTGGAAGATCTCAGGAAGGACATACTCCTTATTATTTAGCATGCGGACACAGTCATTTCCGTTTGGCTTGCTTCTTAAAAGAAAATGAACGGGAAATTCCTATTCACATTGCTGCGAGGCATGGATACGTCGAAATTGTTGAGTTTCTTCTTAAGCTCGGTACAAGTGTGGATGAAACTTCCAAAGACCTCTATACTGCTCTTCACGTAGCGGCTGAAATGGGTCATGATGAGGTAGCTAAAATGCTATTGGAACGCGGAGCAGCTGTAACTGCAACAACTCAAGAAGGATTTACTCCTCTCCATTTAGCATCCATAGCATCCACGTCCGGTAATTTCAATGTGGCTGAGCTCTTAGTCCAAAAGAATGCTCCAGTTAATGCAGTAGGAAAGGAACAGGAAACTCCTCTTCACAATGCTGCGAGGATTGGAAACGACCGTATTGTTAGGCTTCTTCTTCAGAAGGGTGCAAGTGTGGATGCACCTTCCAAAGACCTCTATACTGCTCTTCACATAGCGGCTGAAATGGGTCATGATGAGGTAGCTAAAATGCTATTGCAACGCGGAGCAGCTGTAACTGCAACAACTCAAGAAGGATTTACTCCTCTCCATTTAGCATCCCAGTCCGGTAATTTCAATGTGGCTGAGCTCTTAGTCCGAGAGAATGCTCCAGTTAATGCAGTAGGAAAGGAACAGGAAACTCCTCTTCACAATGCTGCGAGGATTGGAAACAACCGTATTGTTTCGCTTCTTCTTCAGAACCGTGCACGTGTGGATGCACCTTCCAAAGACCTCTATACTGCTCTTCACGTAGCGGCTGAAATGGGTCATGATGAGGTAGCTTCAATACTATTGCAACACGGAGCAGCTGTAACTGCAACAACTCAAGAAGGATTTACTCCTCTCGATTTAGCATCCAAGTACGGTAATTTGAAAGTGGCTCAGCTATTATTCAAAAAGAATGCTCCAGTTGATGCAAAAGGAAAGGTTTCACAAAATGCAGCTGAGTCTGTGGAGGTTGAATGTTCTATATGCCAAGAAAAGTTGGATCTTGATATAAGACAACTTCCATGCAAGCATATTTTCCACAATAAGTGCATTGCTAATTGGATTAACAACTACTCAAATCCTACGTGTCCTTTGTGTCGAATGCCCGTCCATCTATATCACACTGCCCGGAAGTGATGGACTCTGCGAGGAAGTGATTCTACCTCCCTCGCTTGATATTAGAAAGTGGTAGAAGAATTTTTTTTATTAGTACTACCTTTTTATAGAAAGCGTTCATTTTTTTGTTTTGTTGTACGATCTTGTTCATAAATAAATATGTGTTAATTCATTTTCTAGCTTGGAAATGCTTGAACTAAAAAATCATATTGCTTAATGTGCAGTGCCACAAGACGGGCCATAATTCGCACTAGTCATTGTTTGCGGATTTATTCGGGTGCCTAAGGCTGTGTTCAAGGCTTAATTCATTTAGAATGTGTCTTATCAGCCATTGCTAATATAACCATGCCACTTTCTGCTTCTTCAAGTGGAAATAAAAAACAAAATATGGTTTGTGTTTATTTGACCGCTAATTTTCTGCCTTTTTTCAATCAAAATTATAGTTTCAGAAGTAGAAATTAATTTATAAGAATCGAAATTAATTTATTAGTTCAGAACTTATTCTCTAAGCTACTGTGTTTTTCTTAATCCTTGTGGGTTTTATTTCGAAAAACAAGAATATCCAACTAATTTACACTAAAAAAGCCCTTTTTTCCTAATAATAGATAAAAGGAATTTTTTGCTTACTTAGAAATGGTTTGTGCCAGGTCGATGAAACTTTCATGAACGGTTGTACAGACCAAATTAGGGCCTAGAAAGGTGTTTTTCTAGCGAAAACCTTGGTAAAAAAAAATAATTCGTAGTGATATAAAATAAAAAATTCTTAGACAAAACCATACTAAAGATCAGCCTTTCTACTTGTGAAACATGGGCTAAATTCAATGGTATCTATTTCATTATGTATAATATATATGAACACCGGGCTCTGGTGTTTTTGAGCTCGTGCCTCGAGCCCTTCCCTACTTGTCCGGCTGCAAAGATTTTACCTACTTGTCTGGCTGCTAAGAATTTAATAAATAAGGGAATTAGAGATATCTGTGACAGAATCTTGTCCCCAGGATTTCTGCAAAATTCTAAGTAGTTTTTTTTTCTAAAGCTGAGACATGAACTAACTTAATCTTGTAGGAGCTTTGTAAACAAACCCCAAAATTAAGGGAAAGCGCCTTAATTTATGCTGTTCGATTAATGGAAGTTTCAACCGCCACCACAGCTTTCTTAAACAGGAAAAAATTCCTCTTGTCTACTCTAATTGTTATTGTACTTAAAAAGCTTACCATTCCTTGCAGAAAATAATAACAAGCAAGGAACAAGCGGCTTTCTATGTGTATATTCAAAAGAAAGCAGTTTCTTTTTTGTATGTTTATAGTTGCTTTCGTCGTTTTTATCCTTTATATTTGTGTAATTTTGGGCCTGCTGTTGGAGAGGATTCGCTGAAAAAGCTCTGTAACTGTCATAAAGGGTTTATTTTTCATTATTATATTTGTGAAATGATAAACCGGTGGAAAGTTTCCAGAGGGGGAGTTTATGAAAACCCCAATCAGGTATGACCTTAATCTACGTGTATAGGTATAGCTATACTGAGTCACTGGGAGGGGGGGGGTCATTGGTCATAGCTGTCTTGGATATAATATACGGAATTTTCGGAAAGATATATGCCTAAATAATTCTTTAATAATTACGAAATAGTTAAATAAGAGGAAAACAATAAAGATATAAGTTTCATACAATAAGAAAGGGGTTTATAAGCCCTCTTTCTCCTGGCTGTGTCTATTTTGATATGAGTGTGTCTTTTCTTCATATGTTCGTTTTATATGTATATCTGAGCAATAAATCTCTTGTAACCGATGTTAACATGTTTCTTTTTCTTTAAGCTATGAAATATTTTTAAATAGGGTCATATTTATCTATGTTTGTCTTATATTTTACTATCAAAATAGGAAAGGTTGCAAACGTATGCTAAACTTTAAAATAAAATAAAAATAGTCTAAACTTGATTTTCAGTTTCAAAATTATTAAGGATGCATAGGGCTAAAGGGGGGGGGGGGTTGCCAATCATTGATTATTTTAAAGAACTGAAAACCAGAAATGACAATCTGAGATAACAGCCTTCCCCCTTCTCTCTCTCTCTCTCTCGATATTTTTTTCAGGTTAATGGAGGAAGGGTTTGATATTTGGTCAAATTAACTCTTCAATATGAAGACCCCATGGATAATATGTTCAGGTACACTTGCTGTAACTTGTTGCTTCCTGCAATTCCGCTAAAGCTGATGTTCTCCCTCGGAAGCTGCTCTTTGGTAAAAATAGGACATTTGGATTCGGAGCTATCAGTATGCCGTGCCAAATTTTAGTTCTGCTAGGTACCAAACAGTCAGAGCCTCATGCAATGAGAGGGATTCGGGGCCCATCCCCTTCCAGATCACAGGTCCTCCCCCCCCCCACCCGGGTAAAAATTACTACGTACGTGTCTGTAAAGAGTACAAGTCTGTAGTCTGAAGCGCTTGTAGCGCTAACTTCAAAACAAATTGCTTCCTTTTGAAACTAATTTAAAACGATTACTTAATTCTTTTTTATTTATTGTCTTTTATTTTTTCAAGACATTCGTCCATAAAAGTAGAAAAAAACATATATGAAACTGAAATATGTATATAATTCTAAAAAAAAAATATATAGCCTATATACAATGTCATCATGTCAAGTTCATGTTTTGCCGCTTTCTAGTATTCGAATTGGCAAACCTCACTCAAACTGACTCACATTACTGGCCCTGGATTGAGGGTGATGTTGTGGCACTAATACCGACTCTTAAATCGGTATCACTATTTGGTCCAAATATCCGAAGTCGTCCTTCTTTCACGTTTACCGCAGTAGCAAGTGTCTCGTGTATTCTCAGCTATCCAGGATAAGTATCTCCCAACACGAGTATAGACTCCTGGAAAACCAGCTCGGTCAAAACCTTGACCCCACGACACAACTCCTGAAAATTAATTTATTTTAGATGTCAAGGTGCTGCAATTAGGATATAAAAGCGCAGGGGACACAGTATTAGCTATGTTAAAGCGTCTTATATTAGCATGTAAATCTTGTATTTGAAGGGTTGGGCAGACCTATCCTTTTTTAGCTAGAAGTAGCTGTATTTTCTCAAACTGGGTGCGTATTACATCAGCCTTCGCACCAGGAATTTGTTAATATTAGCGGTTTATCCTTGTGGAGAGGCAAAAACCACAACTATCGGGACCTTTCTAGTGGGAAAAATATAAGAAAAAAAGAAGACATTTACTTATGTTGCTTACAGTTCTTGAACAGTGCCGGGACGCTGCAGAGAAAAAAAAACAGTTCTGGGAGATCTTCTTAAAACTTTGATAGTGCATTTTTATCAGAAAAGTTACATCGACAAATGTTTGAATAAAAAAAAAAAAGTTTTTTTTTAACTGAAAGTAAGGAGCGACATTAAAACGAACAGAGATTACTTCGCATATGAAAGGGGCTGCTTCCTCATCAACGTCCTGCTCTTTACGCTAAAGTTTTTTACTGTTTTAAAAAGTAAAGTTGAGAGAAAGAGCCAAACTTTAGCGTAAAGAGCAGGAAGTTGATGAGGAAGCAGCCCCTTTCATATACGAAGTAATCTCTGTTCGTTTTAAGTTTTAATGTCGCTCCTTACTTTCAGTTAAAAAGAACTTGTTTTTTTATTTAGTTTCTGAACGTTTTTGAATCAATGCATGTTTTGATTTTGGCTCTCCACAGAGGAATAATTAAAACAAAATTTTCATTTTTTTTTTTTTTTTTTTTTTTTTTTTTTTTTTTTTTTTTTTTTTTTTTTGGCTAAATGTCCTTCTCATAGTTTTGATCGAATGGTTTTGAGAAAAAAAAAGAGTGGGGGAGGAAGCCTAGTTGCCCTCCGATTATTTAACTTAAAATGAAACTTGAACTTTTAATTTTTTGCGAATGTTTTTGTTAGTAAAAGATACACGAACTTATAAATTAGCTTACGTAACAAACTTTTGCATTCTCATGTTTTTATTACATATATGAGGGGGTTCACCCCCTCATCAGTACCTCGCTCTTTACACTAAAGCTTAAATTTTTGTCCCAATTAATTAAGAATGACACCTGAATCACAAAAGCCATAGAATAAATAGTTGAAATTACTAGAAATACTTTAGCGGAAAGAGCCAAGTATTAGGAGGAGGTGAGCCCCTCATATGCGTAATAATTTCTGTTCGTTTTAAGTTTTAATGCTGCTCCTTACTTCCAGTTGAAAAAACTTTTTCATATTTATTTTTTCATTGTTTTTTTTTAATAATGCTAGAAAGTCCTGCGCTCCCTTCATGAACATTTTCTTCCCCATGACAAATTCCTCGATGGAAAGTTCCCCATACATATCCCCCTCTTCTCAACCCCTCCCCAAAACAAAAAATCCCCCTGAAAACGTCTGTACACTTCCTAATAACCATTACTATATCTAAGCACTGGTCAAAGTTTGTAACTTGTAGCCCCTCCCACGGGGACTGTGGGGGAGTAAGTGGTCCCCAAAGACATAGTTATAAGGTTTTTCGACTACGCTGAATAAAATGGCAATCTCAGAATTTTGATCCGTTGACTTTGGGAAAACAATTAGCATGGGAGGGGGCCTAGGCTCCAATTTTTTTGGTCACTTATTTCCGTTAGAATGAGCTCTCTCGCAACATTCTAGGACCACTGGATCGATACGATCACCCCTGAAAAAAAAACCAAATAAACACGCATCCGTGATCTGCCTTCTGGCAAAATAATACAAAATTCCACATTTTTGTAGATATTAGCATGAAACTTCTACAATAGGGTTCTCTGATACGCTAAATCTGATGGTGTGATTTTCTTTAAGATTCTATGACTTTTGGGGGGTGTTTCCTCCTATTTTCTAAAATAAGGCAAATTTTCTCAGGTTTGTAACTTTTGTTGGATATGACTAAACTTGATGAAAATTATATATTTAAAATCAGCATTAAAATGCGATTCTTTTGACGTAGTTATTGGTGTCAAAATTCCAGTTTTTAGAGCATCGGTTACTATTGAGCCGGGTCGCTCCTTACTACAGTTCGTTACCACGAACTGTTTGATTACAGTAGAATAAATTTTCGCTACACCGCTCGCAAACTACAAGGTATGCTAATTCCATTTTAAATCCCTGGTTCTCCCTAGATAAAGTTTTCAGATGCCAACAGAGTTATTTTCGAAAAGGTAAGGGATGGACAAATCTAATTTTTAACTTGCGTAGAATTAAAGACTGAAAAATGTTTAGATTTACAAGTAACACAAGCGACTAGTTTTATTGATTAGAGCCAACCTTTGATTCAGATGATGAGCAAGGGTTACCGAAATCTTTCCTCTGTAAGGTATTCCAGATAATTATAGGTATAAAACTAGTTAAATCAAACTATACAGTTACATTATGCTTATATCAAGTAAATAGTATGATCTACGAAATGAATAAAGATCAGATAACCTATGTGTCAAAGTTAGCTAATAGTTCTGGTGATTTTTTTGCGGAGGAGGGGATAAAAGCCTAAAGTAAAATCGTGGCACAAGATGGTGAAGAGAAAGTATTATCTGATTTATGCTCTGCAAACAAACCTGGAAAACTGTAAAACAATATCGAGGAGTTTAACTATGCCTATGCTAGTCATAATCAGCAAGATACGTGGCTTGGCTCATCGATAAAAACGTATTTGGCCAGTAGGAGGCGATGTCCAGGTTTACCAAGAGGTGTAAGTCTTCTATTAAACTTCGATTATCACTCGCCTTTGAGAAGTTTTCTAGGGGCGGGAAAATAGAGATCAGCGTAGCTAGATACGCATAGAAGCATGGGAGTTAAAGAAAGGAGATTTGCTAAATATTTTCAAAAAAAATCGTCTAGGATAGTTTTAAGAATAAAGCTTGCCAACGAAGTGCTCAAGGTGATTCTTTCTGAACGGAGTGGTTCTATCCCATCCAGTATACTTATGGTTAAAAGCAGTTTATGGATCTTGGACAGATCTCCAGGATGTGCAAAGGCTGTATACCTAGAATACAGCCTTATACTAAATACAGCCTCTACTAAATACTTTGCTAGATAAAAGTCAAAGCAACTAACTCCAAAATGAAGAATATATAATGAAGAATGTAGATAAAAGTCAAAGCAACTAATTCCAAAATGAAGAATGAAGAAAGTAGATCAAAGTCAAAGCAACTAATTCCAAAATGAAGATTATAGAATGAGAATGAAGAATGTAGATAAAAGTCAAAGCAACTGATTCCAAAATGAAGAATATAGAATGAAGAATGTAGATAAAAGTTAAAGCAACTAATTCCAAAATGAAGAATGGTTCTCCACCTTGTAAACGTCTTCAAGGGTTTATGTTCACCAGTTTAAGCTAACTTTAATTTTAAGTTGTGTGGATTTTTAACGTTTGCTAAATTACTAAGTACTTTTCCTTTAAACTTGCTCGAAAGGCTGTATTGTTTATGATTCTCTGCCATTATGTATCGCAATGCTCAAAACTTGTTCGTGCATAGAAAATTATCACAAGTGTCGAAGTTCCTAATTCATTTCGCTGCTTTGCTTTTTATCTGTCGTAGCTTAATGTCATCTAGATTTGATTTATGCTTTTATTTAGTCTAACTCTTTTCCTATGAAAAAATAATAACAGCATCTAGTTCATTGCTGACCCTCTACGAGGGTTAAAAGGTAATAGGGTAAGAAATTTATCTGAAAGGGAACTATCAACCCCTTTTCCTACATTTATAATAAGCTGAATGGCTACTCACCAGTACCCTCACTGGCTAAAGCCTAGACTTAAACCTTAAATTATCCCAGATTTTGGAAAAAAAAATTGGGTTATTTTGGAAAATATTGGGTTACAACATATTTACACGCTTTAAAGCTTTTTCTGCTCAACCTTTGTTACCTTGTTGGCATGGAATCTAAGAATTTTATTATTTTTTTTCATCCTTATTCTTCAAGTCGTGAAGGCGAGTAAAAGCTGTACTAAAGTTAAAAAAATAAATACAAATAGTCTCAAACTGTTTGAGATGCGATCAGTCAGTCGGGTACCAAAAACAATCTGAAGGTAATTTCTCTGGAAAACCTCTAGCAAATGCTCCTCTGTCTTCCAGAGCGCACAAACTTTAAAGCCATATTTGACCATTGTCATCTCTGTAGCTTCCGATACTCTATTCTTGGTTCGCAGGCTTATCTTCGTATTCTTCCAAAAAAATTTCAACTATGAAAAACACCCCGGGTCTTTGCTAATCTACTTTTAACATCGTCACTGCGCCCACCGTCTTTACTAATAATACTTCCTAGGTAAATGAAGCTGTTCAATTCATCAGCATTTTGGCTACCCAACATAACTTCTTCACCTTCACTTGTTCCCAGCCTTAGCGAAGAAGTCTTCTTAATATTTTTAACCTATTCTTGCACCATGAACTCTCAAAACCCCCAAAAATTCATTCATTCTGATAATTGTTTCATCTATAATTTTCAAATCATCAGCATAATCTAAGCCTATGAGAGTTTACTTCCCCAATTGAGTCCATGTTCTCTCATTGCCTTTTCTGTGATCCTAAGGATGAAATCCATCAAAATTTTTATCAACCCTGCTTAAGTCCTGATTTAATAGGAAAATGAGTTACTAACCTCATTTTCTACCATGCCACAGCAATAGTCTTATAACTTATTTTCAGACTAGTCCCTTTAGGCAGCAGACTCTTTTCAGTCAAAACGACATAATGTTAGGAAAACATTAAATTAAATAAAAATCAATGTCTATCATTTTTCAGTTATTAACGTATTTGCTTGTTAATAGCAGTGCAACTCATTGCTTAATTGTACAGCTTTTTTTGCGGTTAAAATTTCAATTACCGCAAGCGTCCTCGCCGACGGAACCAAATAAAAAAGTACAAATATTATAGGTACACATCTTATTGAACATGGAATCTTGAACATTGCAGGATTTTACGTTTCTTGTCGCTGCTTTCACTGTTGAATTCCATGGTCTGATCCCTATGGGACAGGAATATTTTCCCCTTCAGACCGCATAGAATTGCACAAAAATTGCCTACCACTCAATATGGCTTAATTTTATCATATTCGGTTTTTGTTTGTTCACCCCACATTATGCTATTTATGGGAAAGTAAGTTTGTCCCCTCTAGGATTTTTTGCCACTTGTCTATTATTGCTACCACACTCAAGAAGTCAAGTGATGTTAATTATAATGAAATATGCCAAATATAATGAAAAAATATAATACTTTGGCAACAAAATTATGGAAACTACAACAGATAATTATGTAAAGGAGGCCGCCCAGAACGAATTATATTAAATATCTAACCTAACTAACTCTATGCATTAAATATCTAATTAAAATATACCTGCATAGTAGTTTATCTCACAGGGACTAAACTAATTATCTCCGAATACCGACAGAGAAGCCAATTTTACTCAGATCAAGAGCTTGAGTGTGGTCACTATAACATACAAGTGCCGATTTTTCGAACTGGTGTCAAAATTTAATTTTCAATAAATATATCAAGTACATCTTTTACTTATCAATTATGTCAATTTTTCGATCTGCTGCATCATAATGCAAAGGTCCTTCACTATCACCCTGAAAATAAATTTCCTTATAAGTATGATTAATTAATGTGAGTCTCATTAGCATATACGCTGTCTTTATAGCTGTTCGTCACGGATTCCATTCAAACTTTTTTTTGCTCCATGCTAAGGTCGAGTACACATCCTTGACATATCAAATAGCCGATATGTGAACTTGACATTTGAAATAGGTAGTGCCCGTCTGCTGTTTAAAATAGAAAAATTAAGATTCTTAATTTTAAAGCATTTTTGAATGTCCCTGATTTGACGCTGACATGAATTATAGCCAAATTCCTGACAAAACTAGCAACAGACCTAATGCAAGAAAAGGAGTGGTGACAAAATCTAGAATCTGGGCACCGTTGAGACAGGAAAATGTCAATGACGCTGTATATATATATATATATATATATATATATATATATATATATATATATATATATATATATATATATATATATATATATGATCCGAGAATATAAGGAGTGATCGAAGGGCTACACAGACGCGGCGTCAAAGGTTCATTCTAACAGCAAGTTTACTAAATAGAGAGAAACGGGCCTTTGGCTTATTTTCTTTTTTTACTGATATTATGCGATGTGAGTCTACGTAAGTAAGGGTATAAGCCTATTAGGGGCTATTGAGAAAGAAACATGTTAAGAAAGCACAACTCTTACTTGACAATATGCAGAATGATTGCAGTTAATACATTTCGACTGCAGCTACACTATACTTTACCCCCAACGCCCCCCTAATGCACAAATATAGAGCCCAAATTGTATATTTCCCTTGCATGTTGCCATGTCACGGCGAATCGATTGGAAAACGATTTCTTATTTCAACCCCGTGCACCAGCAAATTAAATCAACTATGATGAGGTCAAGAAACGAAACATATTTATTATAGCTTACTATATGTGCTTTTTTTTAGCCGTCTTCACCAGCTTTTAGTCTCCTCCCTCACTTTTTAGATCTTCGACCTTTATAAATGTAGCCTGAGCTGCCTCTTTCTCCTCTCAACAGTTGCCAGCTCGGGCATTCAGTCCTTGCTAATATGGCCTGAGGTCACTCCCTCTGATCGCCATGGTTGACAGTTCAGGTCTTTGGCCCTCTGCATCTTTGTTGGCATATATCCAGTTCTCGATTTTTCCAGTTTTATAGTCAATTTTATTCTTATAGCGCCACAATTATTCGGTAAAATTCTCACGTTTTTAGCTTGAATAATTTAGCTACAAATTCTACGGAAACAAAGCCAGACAGACACATGACTTTATATGCATCTTTCAGGTTTTTGAGAGATAATATGACCTCCATGGTTATGCCATGAACATCTAAACGGAAAAGACAAACATGAGAATAAAGAGCCCCTATTTAAAAATAAAGAAGGCGTCCGCGTAGTCTGCGTATCGGCGTGGTATCGATAAAATTGCGAAAGTAAGGTTATTTTACGTAGAGGAAAATATTTAAAAAAAGGAAACATAAGATTGATGCGAACGTTAAATAAACTTAAACTTAGAATAAAAATTATTAGATTATAATTTTAATAAATAAATTAGTTTTATAAAAGCATATAAAATAATAAATAGAGTAAGAAGATAAGTAATAAATAAATACCAACTAATGAAACAGGTTAACGGAGCAAAACGAAAAAAATCGATATATAGTAAAAAAAAATTACATATGTTTAGTCACAATCAAGTCCCAATTAACAAAAACTAAATGAGAAGAAAACCTTAAAATAAGTTAAATAGCCTTTCAACATGCATAAAAAAAGACTAGAGAGAAGGATGGACAGAAGTGAAAATCTGTAAATAAAATGATTAATGGAGAACTGCAAGTTAACCCCTGTGTAACTTGCAATTCTACGACAAGTCCACAGCTGTAACTTGCATTCAGAGGACAAGATACTTATCATTGGTTTTATTAGTTTCAGGTATATGGATTCACTAAACCAGAATTATAATTGCCTAGATTCTTTCTTAGAAACTGATATAAACTTGTTTAAAATCAGGAAAATATTTTCTCATGTTTTTCGCATCTTTTCCATGGATTTTTCAAATCTAAAAAAATATGCGAAGTCAATTCATAAATGTTGTTTTCAATAGATGATTAGAAATGAATCTTGACTATTGAATAATAGAAGATTATCTTTTTAAGGTGAAACCTTAAAATCATAGGACAGCAGAAAAATAAAGTACAAAAACTTGCAAGCGGAACATAGACCTAAATAGAAGTTTATCTTAAGCTCGTAAAAAGGAAAAGAGAGAGAGGAAGGAGTTAAATTAAGTATCTGTTCATTTAATTCTTGTCAAATTGGCACAATAAAAACTGAACTATCTGAATGAAAGTAAGTAGTAACTTACTTGGCACGCGTCAAGCTTGCCATTGTCATAACCAGCGCACATCATGTTTTCTGTTATGGCCTTTGTTCCATATTTGGAGCTTTTGCAAGCTGAGTCCGAATAAATTGGAACGGCCAAATGACGAAGGACCGGTAAAATCGGGCCATTTTCGGACAGTCTTCCCCAGCCGATTACTGTTGCATTTTCATGGGTGTAACTTCTGTCTAAAGAAAATCCATAGAATTTAAAAAGGTACTTATCTGTTATAGCAACAACACTCAAGAAATGGAGTTAGTCTAATCCTAATGAAATATACCTAAGTAGAATGATTATAAAATAGTTTATGGAAAATACAACAGAGAATTATGGAAATCAGGTCACCCAGAACCTAATAAAACCAAAATCTAAACTAACCAAAATACGAACTAAAACATTTAATTTTTATATACCTACAATGCAGTGTATATACACACTCACGCTAAGCTCAAATAAACTACAGAAAGAAACCGCTTCTGTCTGACCCAACAACTTGAGTGTTGTTGTTATAACAGATTAAGACCTATTGAAAGTTCAATTTATTATTTATCGAAATTATGAGGAACTTGTAAGAGTTAAATCTTCTGATTTGACATGGAAAGACAGAGAATAAAACTACTATCGAACAGATATTGTAGAGTCTGTCAAATTCATTAAAAGCAGAAAATTTCAGAGCAAATTACGTAACTAATGTAATTAGTCTTTATTGTAACATGATTAAAACCGATATTTCTCTATAAGTAATATTTAATCAGCAATTTTTGTGTTGAGTCAGGTCAAAATGCAAATTGTACAATATAGACCTTGGTTAGCTTGCGAAGTCCTACCAGGTTAAGTGGGCTAATTGACTTTAAGCAGATAGGGCTGACTGGGATTGAATTTTTTCTATTTTGCCCTCTTGCAAGTTTTAAAGTAATTGGAAACACAAAATATGTAGCAAAAACGAAGCCAATTACTTCTGACAATAAAATAGGGTACAAAAGCTGAGGATCTAGACATCTGTGTTAAGAGCTCTTCCCTTTGGAAAAGTGCAAACAGTTAAAATTAACAACCAATATAAGAACAAAAATATTCGGAGACACTTCTGATGAATTCGAAATTAATCCGTTGGAAACAAGAAACAGTGAGCTCAAATTTGAAACAAAATAGCGACTTCTAAGAGTTACCTTGTAAGATTGCAGTTTCAAGTGTTAAAGAAATCCAGAAAAAGGTGTTCCCGAAATTGGAACACAACTTTAAAAATATAAAATGCCTAGATCATTGAGCTGCCTTTGCAAAATGTAATCACCCTACAAAACTGTAAACAAGGAGCATTTGTAAAGTGGTATCTAGAGATGTAAACAGACCATTAGATATTACCGTGATAGACGAAGAGGCATTTTACCTAACATGATTTCACAGCGGTTGTTATAAAAGTTGAAAGGAGATTCACACTCAACTCCTAAAGTGAAATAACCTGAACAGATTGTGACTTGGACTCTATTTTCTTTCAGCCTAAAGAAAACTGTCCCAAAGAACTTTTAAACACATTCTAAAAGTTAGTGCGATTTTGGGTTAACGACAAAACCTGACAGTGTTCTAGTATGTGCGTTATTTCTAATAATATTTTCTTGTCTCATTGTTTTGTTGTGCTGCGCGTGTTTTTCCATATTTAATTAATTAGATTGTTGTATTTTATTATGTGGCAAATTATTCAGACAGTTTCTAGGCTCGTGACGGTAGCCTATATTGTTTGTGTGACATATACAAAGTATTCATTCTTGGTAAGGGACAAATATTTTTCTTTACACTGTTCATTGCTCTACTATTAAATTAAATTAGAAAGAAAGTTTTTTCAAATGTAAGTAAGAAGCAACATTAATTCTTAAAACGAACAGAAGTTAATATATATATGAGAGGGATTGTCTCGTCCTCAATACCTCTCTCTTTACGCTAAAGCTTGACTTGTTGTTCCAATTATCTAAGAATTACTCCTGAAACACAAGAGCCATTTAATTAGAATAATAAGCTTTTTTAAAAGTTCTAAGAAAAAAATTACCATACAGAGTGCAGCATTGAGGAGGAGGCAATCCCTCTCAAAACGTAATAAATTTTGTTCGTTTTAATCTCTAGACAGCGGATAACGAATATTCTTGTCCAACAAAGAATTCTTGACGGTCGCTCAAAACTAGTCTATAGGTGAATAGTTTCACGTATAAACTATGTGAAACCCAAATTTCAGAATTCTTCGTTTTCAAATGTCGTTCTGAGAAAGAAGTAATAAACCTGCGGCACAAAATCAATTATTCTAAAAAAAAATGCCCATAACTAAGTGGATTTTTTTGCTCATGGATGTGGACTGTTTTGTCCATACAATTAGTCTTTCTGTAGAATTTTTTATACTTATAAATAGCCTCATTAGAACAATTTTTTCTTTTAATTTCGTATTTAAAACTAACTACATATTTTCTACTTCTTCTTTCAGGTCACCATCATTCTCAATCACAAACTAGAATTTGTGGTAATTTATATTTTTGGACGAACATCATTAATTTTCTCACTTCTCTCTTCTGTATCTTCTGTAAACCCCTCATCGTATCTTTTTCTATAGGAAAATATAATTAAAATAGAAAATAGATATATACGTGAAATGATGTGCAGCCTCTGATTAAAAAGACATGTAATATAAATTTGTATCTCTCCATGAATCAAATTTAGTTTGGTTTAACTGCTGACATTAGACAGTTAATTTTAAAAATCACTGTAATTCAAGAAGTGTTTGTCATTTTTACTGGCTTAAAATTTCGCGCAAAAAAAACAATCGTGTTAATATTCCCAGACTTCTGACTATGAGGCCATTTAATGCATCTAAGGATAGTTTAAAAAAATATAATTTTTGTCTTTTCTTGGTAAATGCCACTTCTTTACTACGGAAGTACAGCAGAGTTATCTCTCTTTTTCTCTTTGGTTTTACTTAACAATGGACTGTTTCTTTATGATTACATGTCTCATTTCTGTAAGAGTAACTGTGCTTCTACTTTGTGTTGGCACAGTGGAATGATCATCTGCTTAGCAATACAAGACTAGAGGTTAAACTATCACTGCCACAAGGACAAGATTGATCGATAGGTTTTGTTACTTGTCCCTGTAAATAAAATAAAAAAAAATCAACTGAAACGTTGACACAACGCCCTATGTACCACAAATGACTCTGAAGGATCTTGATCCTATCCTTTTAATTGTTTTTCTAGAAATAGCAATGAGAAGAGATGAAACGTTCCGTTATTTAATGTTTCAAGTCCACAAATTTTAAAGTACCCTCTATCTTTCTGGCAATGGTGTCCCAAGATCAGCCATGTGATAGTCAAGCAAAACACTGCTACTGGATATCGATCTATCAATTATGACAAAATTGTAATGTATAATGTAAACAAAAAAAAAAAAAAAATAGCATACCTGGTACCGGCAGGCAAGCGGGAGACACAGAGCGAGTAAACTGCACAGGTTCGTTGAGTCGCAACAAAGCTATGTCGTTATTGAAAGTTTTCTTACAAACTGAGGGTGTTTTATTAATCCAGATAACGTTCGAATAATTGCTTCTGTTGCTTCTTCATTGGTGAGATCATGACCTCCCAACAGAACTTGGAGTTGTCTTGGGTCTACGCTGGAAAACAGGAAGATAAACAACCACATAATTAAGAGCCAGTTCACATAGAGGGATGGCTGTAGCTTTTACCTTAAGTAGACTTGCATATCCGTCATTTTCTTTCTTAAAGACATTTATATGACCGTTGGCTCAATAATAAACTCTAAGGATGTGTTTACCAATAAATTCTTTGAGCGCAAAACTTAACCTGAGAAAACTCAGGCAATGCAGAATTCAACCCAAACTCAACCCACGCAATCTTCACCCGAACTCAAACCAGCAAAACCTAGCCCACGAAAAATTTTACCAAGTCAAACTCACCTCTAATGTAGGTATGTAGGGACACTTTTGAAGATGTTGGAAGATGAGGCGGCACTAATGACGCTGGTGATGTCGTCAGGTGAGTTTACTGTGAGGAACCATGACTTAGAAGACCGCCATAATGGCAATGATAATGACATGACGATGATGCATGCATGCAAAATACCCCTCGGTGTTACTTTTATCATAATCTTCAATAATTTCCGAACTGATGCTATGGTTTAGGTCACCATGAGTTCTGAGTTCTTTATTTAACATTAAAATCCATAAACAAAAAATTACTTCAAGACAATCTCCCCCATAAGGCTCCATGGCCGGGAAAGAACAGGGGAGAAAAAAAATACCAACAACAAAAAAAATATAAACAAAAACCAAAAAACAAAATTGAGTCGCCCACCTTAATAATCTCCAAAAAATGACAAGCTAGGCAGGGGGTAGCACATGATTTCACCAACTCAATTAAATATCCAACTCAATCCAGAGACATCAACTCCAAGGGAAACCGGAATAAAAAATAAAGAGACAAAAAAACAGAAACAAAAAACAACAAACAAACAAAATTATTTACTAGCTAGAAGATCTCTAACGTAATTTTTGAACATACCAAACGAGTGGCAGTTCCGTACGAACTCTGGGAGCGTGTTCCAGATCCTGTTGCAAGCTGTCAGAGGGTTGAAGTCAGACCTCACTGACGGTGTGTGAAGAACCAGTAAATTGTTGGAAGTGCAGAGATGATAAGTCGATTGATCAGAAACAAAAGATATATTATTACATAGGACAGCAGGAAGATGGCCGTGCAACTGTAAAAAAACGAAAGAAGAACAAGAAAGAAAATAGAGAGATTTCAAATCAAGCAAGGGTTTAAGTGAAAAACGGTTAGTTTCCTGAATAAGAGTCCTTGCTTTATCATAAGGTTTTGAAAGTGGCTTCAGAGACGAGGGAAAAGTTGACATCCAAATAACAGAACAATATGAAACATAAGACTGAACTAGGCTGCAGAACAAGAGTCTAACAATCGACCCTGGAAATATATATTTGAGCTTTCTAAGGATTCCGAGACTCCTGGACACTTTCATTTTAATCAGGTCAATATGATGCTTGAACGAAAGATTTTCTTCAAGCAAGATGCCAAGGAATCGAACGTAACGATCCTTAGGTCTACTTAGAGAACCTCTTGATACATTTATTTCATTTAAATCAGGGAAAGCCTTTGAGACTCTGGAGAAAATGAGAAAACATGACTTTTCGACATTTAAGGCAAGATAATTTACATCAAACCACTCGATAACTCTTTCAAAAAGGGCTATCATCCTTGAACGAAGATCAGACTCAGTTCTACCAGTTGTGCAAAGAGTACTGTCATCAGCAAAAGCGATAAGTGTATCCGGTAAGGACAAACTCTTGTTACAGCTAGTGACGGATACTGGTTGACAAAGACGACAGCAAATGGTAGGTTTTAAATTTTTAACCGCATTAATAAGGTCATTGACGCAGATTAAAAAGAGTATCGGCCCAATGACAGATCCTTGTGGAACACCAGACTCTATTCCAGAAGGATTAGAAAAGTACGGATGAACCGAGATGACTCGACCACATAAATATGATAGAAACCATGAATAAGCATTCCCTCTTATACCAATATGGGACATTTTCAGAAGAAGAATCTTGTGTGTTAATGAGTCAAACGCTTTTCGAACATCAAGAAAAAGAGCAGCAGGTATCAAACCAGAGTCAAGAGCAGAATTTAAATAATTCAAAAGAGTTGCACATGCATGCTCAGTTGAATGTTTCGCCCTAAAACCAAACTGAAAATCATGAAAAAAGTGTTTAGAATTAAGAAAATCAAGAAGTCGAGAAAGCATAGCTTTTTCAAAAAATTTACTAAACACTGATAAAAGAGATATGGGACGATAATTTGCAGGATCATTCCTTGATCCACCTTTAAAAAGGATGATAACACAAGCACACTTTAGAGCACTTGGGAAGACACCATTTTCAAAAGAAAGATTGACAAAAGAAAGTCTCGTGAGGGCACACACAATGACAGGAAGAATGAACTTGACAACCTTAGTCGGAATACGGTCTGAGCCAGAGGATGAACAACCCCTCAAACAATTGACAATTCTGGCTATTTCAGCTTCAGAGACAGGTTCCAATGCCATTGATTTAGGACAAGGTGGTCCTATATAAGACCTAAAATCAGGTAGAGAAGAAGAAGGACTTACAGAAGAGGCTGTAGTTTTGCCGATATTAGCAAAATAGGAAGTAAACGCATCTTGAACTTTTAGCTCACCCTCTACATTTTTCCCGTCAATCACAACACTTGAAGGGACAGAAGGAGGCAGAAAAGATGGCCTGATAACAGAATTGATTACTTGCCATGTCTTCCTAATGTCTTTACTGCATAAAGAGAATTTTCTATGATAAGATAACGATTTAGCCCTTCGGCAAAGCGAATTGTAAACTCTTCTATAAGCTTTGAAAAGTTCATCCGAGAATCACGCGAAAATGGCTTAGAGCATCTGTAAGCCTTCCAAAGATAATTTTTCTTCCTCCAACTTTTAAGGAGTCCAGGGGTCATCCAAGGTTTCAAAGGGGTTGTTCTTTTCGATGCTAGATTCGACTGGGGTGCATTACATGTATCAAAGATAACTTCTTTCAAAGAATCATAAAACGAATTAAACAAAGAATCTATGTCAGATCCATTTTCAGAAATACTCCACGAACGACCTGCCAACCATGACCTAAGAATATGCAAGCCCTGATCATTAAATTTTAAAGAGGAAAAACCAGCTTCTTGGCTCCTCCTTGGCAACGAATCGGAAAAATCATACATGGAAAAAACAGGAAAATGGTCTGAGATATCACTCATCAATATAGAATTTCGCACCAACGTCAAAGATGAAAAAATATTCTCAAGCAAAGAAGCGGTAGTGTTAGTTATGCGAGTTGGAATGCATGCAGAAGGCAGTGTTCCACAAGCGAGCATTGTCGAAAGAAAATCCAAGGACGAGGATGACCTCCGGTCAAACAAATTAAGGTTGAAGTTGCCCATAATTACAAGTTCACATGAATGAAGTTGGATTATTTCCAAGACCTCATCAAGAATCTGAAGGAAAGAGGGAACAGACCCACTAGGAGACTGGTATATATTACCAACAATCAAAGCTTTAGCTTGGGTTTTAATCTCAATAAATATGGATTCAAAAATTCCTTCTTCATTTCTTGACAAGTCATGTCTAACAGAGTACAGAAGACATTCCGAAACATAAACAGCAAGGCCACCTTTAGCCATCCTACTTCGATTCAAATATTCCATCTTATACCCAGGGAGATGCAATAGAGATTCGCTTTTTGAATCAAGGAAAGTCTCACAAAGACCAATGAAGTCAGGGTGGCCACTACGCACTATTTTTTTCAACTCATCAAACAAAGAGCAAAGACCCTGAACATTAAGCTGAAGTATAGAGAATATACCATCTCGTTTGGATACTCGATCTAAATCAGATACGTATTTACTACTAACTGAAAAATGGGGATTTGATTGTGATTTGTTAGACTGACCTACTGAATTATTTATCAAACTAAGAACATCAATTGGGTTATTTTGAAGATGAAATAGTCGCTCACCCAAGGAGATGTCCCCCAAACTAGAGTCAGACAAATTTAAAAAAAAAAACGTACAAATTATGATCCATCATGAACTGCCATAATGGTTTTAATTGGCGTTATCAATATATTATTGTTGTTGTCATAATCAGTATGGCCACTAACATCATTGTCGTTCTCTTTCACATCGTTGACATTGTCTTTGGAATCATTACAATCCTTTAAACAAGTAAACAATATCTTTATTAAGCCTCGTAAACCAATATGTGCTACAACTTTCCATTACTACCTACATCAATATGTCCTGAATGAATTGTCTGTAAAACCTATTTTAGTTAGAATCTTGTGTGAATTTCGCGTAGGTCAAGTTTTATGCAGGCAAAGCTTTGAGGAGGGTTGTGTGTTCTGAGTAGAGTTTTCTAAGCAGTAAAGGTATAATTTAACGGCAACTCATTTAAAATTTCTCTTAAAACCGCTTAAGTGTACGAAGCTGTATTTAAGCTTTACATAAGATGTATCTTAGTGTTTTATTCGTATTAATTTATGGAAAAAATTATTTAAAAGAAGTTTTTGAAAGAGAAGTAAAGCACCGTGTTAAAAAAATTGAAGACAAACAAAAATTAAGCCTTATGATAAATACATTGAAGTGATTAGTGCTATGTACGAGAATAACGCTGTTGCGGTTAAGGTATTAAATGAAGTTAAAAGCTGGTTCCGTGTTAAATCAGGAGTTAGACAGAATTGTGTTCTATTTCCCTTTATATGGATCATTTGTATGGAATTTGTCTTACGAAGCACAGGAAAGGCAATGGGAGACATGGAATCAAATGTGGAGGAAAAACTCTCTTGGACTTAAATTATGTTGATGATTTAACCATCCTAGATGAAAGTTTGAACAAAATGAATGAACTTTTAGAGGTTAGAGCTTAATAACAATATTAGAGCTTAATAACGATATTAATTCCAAGAAATCTTAGTGATTCAAAACCAAAGATCTTATTTAATAGTTTTTTTTTCAGCGTTATAATTATAAAAAATTAAAATATGTTCAGTTTCCAATAAGTTGTAAATGACGAAGTAGACTTTAAAAGGCTTAGGGTTAGTAATGAGTGTTTACAGTAATGAGTGTATAACGAGTGTTTATAGTGCTTTCCTTACAAGGGTATCCGGGGTTTCCCAAGAGCTTGGGTCAAGAATCTTTCATGTGACAAGCAGAAGATCAGAAACAGCTTTCGGATCGAGTTTATTGCGGAGTAGGGTCTTTGTCATTTTTTACTCGGAAAACTGACGCTCTGTTCCAGCACTGGAAAAGGGTAGACATGTAATCGTCAGCATAAAATTTAGCAAAAATTTAAAGGAACGATTTTCAGCTCCATCTTTTGAATTGGCAAAATAATTCAAAAAAATAATTACAGACTGATTAAAATATAAATATGACTCAATATATATATATATATATATATATATATATATATATATATATATATATATATATATATATATATATATATATATATATATATAAAGGTGAACGCCTTCACTCTTTTTTTCAAACAGTTCGGGGTAACGAACAGTAGTAAGGAGTGACCCGGTTCAATAGCAACCGAAACTCTAAAAACTGGAATTTTGATACCAATAGTTACATCAAAAGAATTGCATTTTAATGCTGATCTAAAAAATATGTAAGTTTCATCAAGTTTAGTCTTATCTATCAAAAGTTACTGAGAAAATTTGCCTTATTTTAGAAAATAGGAGGGAAATCCCCTAAAAGTCCTACAATCTTAACGAAAATGACACCATCAGATTCAGCCTATCAGAAAACCCTACTGTAGAAGTTTCAAGCTCCTATCTACAAAAATGTGGAATTTTGTATTTTTTGCCAGAAGACAGATCACGGATGCGTTCCCCAGGGGTGATCGTATCGACTCAGTGGTCCTAGAATGTCGCGAGAGGGCTCTTTTTAACGGAAATTAAAAGTTCTAGTGCCCTTTTTAAGTGAGGAAAAAAATTGGAGGGCACCTAGGCCCCGTCTCACGGTCATTTTTTCCCCAAAGTCACCGGATCAAAATTCTGAGATAGCCATTTTATTCACAACAGTCAAAAAACCTATTAACTATGTCTTTGGGGCCGACTTACTCACCCAGAGTCCCCATGGGAGGGGCTGCAAGTTACAAACTTCGACCGTGTTTACATATAGTAATGGTTATTGGGAACTGTACATATGTTTTCATAGATATTTTTGGTTTGGGGGGGAGAAGTTGAAAGAGGGTTACGTGGGAGGATCTTTCCATGGTGGAATTTGTTATGGGGGAAAAGAATTTCAGTGAAAGGGGCCTAGGATTTTCTAGTATTATTAAAAAAATAATGAAAAATAAACATGAAAAGTTTTTTTTCAACTGAAAGTAAGGAGCAGCATTAAAACTTAAAACAAACAGAAATTATTACGCATATGATGGGTTCACCTCCTCGTAATACCTCGCTTTTTACGCTAAGTATTTTTAGTAATTTCAGCCATTTATTCTATGGTCTTTGTGATTCAGGGGCCATTCTTAAGGAATCGGGACAAAATTTAAGCCTTAGAGCAAAGAGCGAGGTATTGACGAAGGGGTGAATCCCCTCATACAAGTATTAAAAACATACGAATATAGAAGTTCGCTACGTAAGTCACTTTGTAAGTTACATATATTCTTAAATATATGTAAGTCAATTCGTAAGTTACATAACTATGAGAAAGCCATTCAGCCAAAAAAAATCAATATACAATTTTAGTTTTAATTATTTATGTTCAGAGAGTCAAAATCAAAACGTGCATTAATTCAAAAACGTTCAAAAATTAAACTAAAAAAACAATTTTTTTGAACTGAAAGTAAGGAGCGACACTAAAACTTAAAACAAACAGAAATTATTCCAAATAGTAAAGGGGTTGTCCCCTCCTCAACACCTTGCTCTTTACGCTAAAGTTTCTTTTATGGTTTTAAAAAGTAGAGTTGGGAAAAAGAGTCCAACATAACCTAACCAAATACCAACTAAATATTTATCAAAATATAGCTACAATGTAGTTTTGACTGAACCAAAGCCATTTGTATCTGTATACAAACAGCAATAAACAGGTCATTGTCTGATTTCATAGATCCAAAGTCTCGAGTGTGTGCTGGCTAACAGATAAGTACCAAAAATAAATCATAGAGGAAATGGCTTCTTTTAGTATATACTTATATCTACTTTTTTTATTAATTATTCTTTCTAGCTTCAGCTTTCTCCATATAATTTCAGTATGACTGTCGACTGAACAAGATTCAAATTCAACTGATGCATTTTGGTGACTATTAATAAGATAGTGCAAAGTCTATTTGCTTTGCTCTTTATGCTAAAGTTTTTTTTTATGGTTTTAAAAAGTAGAGTTTTGACAAAGAGTCAAACAACCTAACCCAATACCAACTAAATATTTATCAAAATATAGCTACAAATGTAGTTTTGACTGAATCGAAGCTAATTGTATCTGTATACAAACAGCAATAAACAGGTCATTGTTTGATTTTATATATCCAGTCTCGAGTGTGTGCTGGCTAACAGATAAGTACCAAAAACAAATCATAGAGGAAATGGCTTCTTTTAGTATATAGTTATGTCTTTTTATTAATTATTCTTTCTAGCTTCAGCTTTCTCCATATCCATAAAATTTCAGTATGACTGTCGACTGAACAAGAATCAGATTCAACTGATGCATTTTGGTGACTATTAATAAGATAGTGCAAAGTCTATTTGCTTTCTCAGTATTCTCATATCATTGCAAATGATAATCTCACGAAAGGAAATGTTATTCTAATCTACTATGCGAGTAAGCAAAGTGGGTATTTTCTCATACTAATAAGTGAGTGCTAAAACTAAGTGACCACAATGTGAAAGAATGTTGATACTCATGTTAGTGTAATTAAACTGGGAACAGCGGAATTTTTCCACAGTAAAAAAAAAATAGATTACTCAGAAAATGTACAACTTGTTCATTATTCAAAAGTAAAATACATATTTAAAAATGTAACAAAATGTACCGTTTTTAGGATCGTAACGTAAATTGTAGCGCTTTACTTAAAACGTACCAAAATGGTACAAATGTAACCTTGGTGGCAATTCTGTTTGTGACTCTGACGTCAGCGTTTATTGATGGGGTATGGAAAAGACATCATTCTGACAACCTGAATGCATATAATGTTTTTGGATGGAGTTCGAAATTCCACAAATGTTCAGACTTAATATACTACCCGTTCTTTAAATATTTTCCATACACCCTTTGACAACCTGCATGCATATAGTGTCTTTTGGTTTATTTAATATTCCCCTCAGAACTTTTGCAGACTGTTTTGATAGGAAGAATGCACATAGTATCTTTTGCTTTAATTCAACACACACACACACCCTTCGAAATTTGCTGAATGTTGCTGCTTAATACCATTAGCCTTTCTTTAGATATTGCAAATATAGCCTTTTGACAGCCAGGCTGAACATACTATCTTTTGAATAAGCTTAGCATCTCCCTCGACATTCTCTGAAACCTTTCAACTTAATACCCTTCACTGTTCATGAGATATTGTGGATATGTCGTTTTCACAGCTTGACTGCAACTAGTGTCTTAGATGCAATACACCTTTTACGCCCTGACATACACTTTTAAAACCTGGATGCACATACTGTTTTTAATTTGCTACAGTGTTCCCCTCAACGTCATAAGTTATATATTTAAGTTCACCCATCTATTACTGATGGCCACCTCTAATAGTCCTAAATAATACATTTAAGTTCAACCATCTATTACTGATGGTCACCTCTAATAGTCATAAATAATATGCTTTAGTTCAACCATCTATTACTGGTGGCCACCTAGAACAGGTATAAATTATATACTTAAGTTCACCCATCTATTACTAGTGACCACCTCTATTAGTCATAAATAATATACTTAAGTTCACCCATCTATTACTGGTGGCCACCTCTAATAGGCATAAATAATGTACTTAAGTTCATCCATCTATTACTAGTGACCACCTCTATTAGTCATAAATAATATACTTAAGTTCATCAATCTATTACTGGTGGCCACATCTAACAGGTATAAATTATATACTTAAGTTCACCCATCTATTACTGGTGGCCACCTCTAATACGTATAAATTATGTACTTAAGTTCACCCATCTATTACTGGTGACCACCTCTAATAGGCATAAACAATATACTTAAGTTCACCCATCAATTACTGATGGCCACCTCTAATAGTCATAAATAATATACTTAAGTTCACCCATCTACTACTGGTGGCCACATCTGATAGGTATAAATAATATATTTAAGTTCACCCATCTATTACTGGTGGCCACCTCTAATAGGTATAAATAATATACTCAAGTTTGCCCATCTATTCCTTGTGGTCACCTCTAATAGGTATAAATAATATACTTAAGTTCACCCATCTATAACAGGTGACCACCTCTAATAGGCATAAATAATATGCTTAAGTTGGCCATATTAGCTTTTATAAATTCAATATTTAGTTGCCCTGATAAGTTTTATTATCTTGCAGGAGGAGAAGCTGCCGTTTCTAAGGAATGAGGATAAAAATTTAAAGAGCATTTTGAGTGCATTGCCACTAAAAAACATTTTTGGATTTCATATAAAGCTTGCCAGTTGGCTTCTGAATGACATCTATGTGTCTTCATTAGTGTTGACATAAAAAAAAATCACCAGAACAATCAAGTGTTTCACTTTTCTGCTGTGTCACTTTCTAGACTATAAATTCATCAAGGGGCGCTATTCCTCAAGTGGGAATAGAGTTGACTGCAAGGTCCCCAGTTTTGCTGGTACCCCCTAAAGGGCCTGAACAGCTGTTTACAGAGGCTGTTGTCCATAGATCTGGATCTTAAGTCCTGCTCCAGTTATCTGCCCATAGAAGATTCTCCCACAATGGTTTTCTGCATCACCATACAATTTAACTCATTACTGGAAAAAGATGTGTAACTCACAGGACATGTGCACATACCAGTGGACCCTGCTGAGATGAGCCTTCTTCCTCATCCATCTATTTATGACCGGCAGAAGGTACCCCTATTCTGGACCCCACGGATAAGATCCCCCTTTTTCTATGCCTCCTATGGAGGCACCTTACCTATCTATAGGGTATTCCCCTATGGGGAACCTATTCCCCTGGGAACATGCTGAGTGGCCTGAGGGTGGCCCCTACTGAGCATTAATCTCATAAATCTACTATGATAAGCCTAAATCTTAATAATGGTTTTAAAATGTTATATTGTGACCATGAAAATAATGTAAACAAGAATCCTTTGACAGAGAAAAATAAACCGTTTACTTATTTATTTTTATAATTATTTTCAATAATAATGCTAAAAAGGATGCTCCTCAACAAAAATAATTCCAAAAAAGGGCATTTTCAAAACTAGTGGGAAGGGAAGAGGTCAAAACTCTGAGAGGACACATGATTTCAAACATTTTATCAAACATGGTTTCAAAGATTTCACCAAATACAATTTTAAACCAACAAAAAAAGAAAGAAACTGTAGTGAATGATATTTTTTAGGATAAGATACCTAATCACTGTATGATGAGAAATGCTTGCTTTATAGAATTGTCTCCGGTGCCTGTTGTATAATCATTTAAAGGCTAAATTCTAGAATAGTGACTCTCCAGAGGGAGACATGCAGCGTGTGTAGCTCTGTTGGCCTCAGTCAGGTTGGTGCAGCAGTGAGTTGTTAGTAGTAGTGGTAGTAGTAATTCACTTCAATCTCACTATTTTTGAATTTTCTGAAAGGGCCTTATTCCTAAGACTATCATAACCTATTAAGTTTCACCATAGGTGGCACTAGATATGCTTTCAGATCCCATCATTATGTGGATTAAAGCCATTTTTCCCTTGTGGCAATTCACCGTAGATTTTTGAGAAAAATTAAAGCAAAAGGACGCGCAAACATATGCAAAATGGTTAGATATATGAAATATAGTAGATAAACAAAAAAAAGGAAAACTCTCATAAAATGATATTTAATAATCAGAAAAACTATCTTGGGACAAACAAGTATTCTTATTTGGAAAAATAAGGCATAAAACCTGGAAAACCTCCTTTAATTCACACCAATCTTACTATTTTAGAATCTTTTTGAAGGGGCCATATTCCTGCAACTACTGCCATCTATTTAGACCCATCGCCTTTTGCCTTAAATTTTGAGAAAAATTGAAATACAAAGTGCATCCAAGGATATGCACGACATTGTGGTGATAAAAGAGAGTAATTAAAAAAAAAATCAAAAAATACAAAATGACAAAAAAGGGATTAGAATTTTTTTTTTTCAGCCTTTATATTAGGGGAGTTTTCTTGTTGGGGAGGATAAGGCTTGATACCTTGTTTTCCAATTTATCTAATCAAAGATGGTAATGGTTTCCAATTACCATCTAATTGAAGAGTCAGCAATAGGTCTAGACATTGATGTTCTCATGCATTTGGTTAAATTATGTAACAAATATTCCATGCACTTCCAGTTTCAAGATTCATATTACAAACAGGTAAAGGGCCTTCCTATGGGAGCACCTCTATCAGGCCTACTTGCAAATATTTTTGTTATTTTTAAAGTGTAATTTTTATATTTTGTTTATGTTTTTGGTGTAACTTAAAGTTTAAAGAAATGATTACAGTTTTTAACACATTGAAGCTTCTAAAACCAGTATTTATAGCACATACCTCAGCATTCCCACTGAGGGGGGGGGGCTTCCCTTCTCCCTTAATAGATCAAAAGTATGCAATAAGGTCAAAATTTAGTATTATTCAAAAAAGATTTAATGCTTTGCTGGAAAAAGACATTTTTCTAACTCTTGTCACTTCATCTGCAGAAGTTTTGCAACATTGTTAAAGGGAATATCTGACTTGCTTTTTAGTTTGATATAAATGAATAACATGTTATGTATGGTTTTACAACAACAAAAGAGAGAATAATACTTTAACAGAATCTTGGCAGCAGTAATGTTAAAAGACAAAAAAAAAGTTTAAACTAGCTTTTGAGCGCAGCATTCATCACTGCTGATATCATAAATACTATCAAAACATTTTGGTTGGCTAGTGAATTTATTCTTGTCAGATTTCTAGGTTTGAAAAATTATTTGTCACTAAGACCGGATTCTGTTCAAGTTTTCCTGTGCTGTACTTAAACAAAATCACTTTGGCTACTAGGCCTACTATTAACTCAGTAAAAATGACTGGCAGGCACTGCCAGCAAGAAGCAAAGTAGAACATTAGCTTTTGAATTAAGTGTGATGCTGGGTGTATTTGCTAAAAGAAAAAAAAAACAGACTGGCCCTAGATAGGGTAAACCCACCTGTTGTCGGTCACAGACTAAATCCCGGGCAGAATCTTTGATTGGATTGCAACATGCCCAATACTCGGTCTCTGAGCACCCAATACTCGGTCTCTCAAGTCAGAGACTTGCTATTTCTGAGTCACTTCCGAAAAACCTGTTTAGATATTCTTTGCTGAGATTTATGACTCAGGCTCTTTGTCTGGTTATTAGACATTTTAATGTCTTGAAATTTGTTATTTTAAATTCGATTTTCAGAGAGAAAATAGTGGATCCAGGATTTTCTTTGGGGGAGGGCATAATAGGTTGCTTAGATAAACTTGCAAACAAAAAAATGCCCGCAAAATAAAGGGAACCTCAACAATTATGCGTTGTAGGGTAGAGGAAATATTCTAAAGTATTAAAGAGTTTGGCCTTTATTTTAATGTTTTAAGATGAACAGAGGAGGTGATATGTTGTATAATGCGGAGCTTTGATTAGATGAAAATAGGCAGTAAAGTGGCCATCATTTCTCACAAAAACTTAAATTAATAAATTTTGCGCTTCTCGTGCATTTATTTTCTATTATACAAATTCGCTAAAAAACTACTAGGCTGTGTTGTAAAAGCCATCCCTCTTTGCAAAACAAGCAAACCCAAAAAACCAAAACAGACTACCAAAAAAGTAATGATAGGCCTATCAATTTCTTTGCCTTAGTGCCATAGCAAGACAGACTCAAAAACAAATTTTTGACAGTAAAAAGAAGTTATGATTTTAATTTCTCCTCCTTGTTACTACAAAATGAAGATCTTCGCCTTGCAGTTGGCTTTTGTAGTAATACGGACAGATTCCGTTGATAAACCTAAATTTAATTAAATAATTTTTGGCGGTATGCGACATTAGTAAAACTTAACAAAGACTGCACAAAGTGACTAAAATCTTCTTTCAAACTGGTTTACAAAAAAAAACAGTCTTAATATTGAAAAATTTATGAAAAACTCAACTATTAAAAATCAATTACAAAGAAAAATCACTTTCGTCCAGGCCCAAACCAGAGCAAGCTGTCCCAACCAAAAATACAACATCATGTCATGGGGGGGGGGTGCTCCCGTGCCCTCCTTGGATCCGCCCCTTTTCTGAATGAAAGATTTAGCTGTCATTTGAAGACTAGGCTGCTTTGAGGTGAAGACGCTCACATGAGTGAATTTCAAATGCTTAAAACAAATTTAATCAAACAGTTTATGGTAACAAATTGTAGTAAGGAGCGACCCGGCTCAATAATAACCGAAACTCTTAAAAACGGAATTTTATATAGGAGTAGTTACAACGAAATAATCGAATTTTAATGCTGATTTTAAATATATAAGTTTCATCAAATTTAGTTATACCCATCAAAAGTTACGAGACTGAGAAAATTTGCCTTATTTTAGAAAATAGGGGAAAACACCCCTTAAGAGTGATACAATCTTAACGAAAATCACACCATCAGATTCAACGTATCAGAGAACCCTAGAGTAGAAGTTTCAAGCTACTATCTACAAAAATGTTGAATTTCGTTTTTTTTTTGCCGTATTTTTTCCAGGGGTGATCGTATCGACCCAGTGGTCCGAGAATGTCGCCAGAGGACTCATTCTGACGGAAATTAAAAGTTCTAGGGCCTTTTTTAAGTGACCAAAAAAATGGAGAGCACCTAGGCCTCCTCCCACGCTCATTTTTTTCCTAAATTCACCGCATCAAAATTCTGAGATAGCCATTTTATCCAACTTAGTCGAAAAACCTAATAACTATGTCTTTGAGGACGACTTACTCCCCCATAGTCCCCGTGGGAGGGACTGTAAGTTACAAACTTTGACCAGTGTTTACATGTAGTAATGGTTTTTGGGAAGTGTATTGATGCTTTCAGGTGAATTTTTTGGTTGGGGGAGGTTGAGCGATTGTGGGGAAAAGTTTCCATGGGGGAAGAGAATTTCCATGAAGGGGGCGCAGAATTTTCCAGCATTTAAAAAATATGAAAAACTTTTCAACTGAAAGTAATGAGGAGCATTAAAACTTAAAACGAACAGAAATTATTACGCATATGAGGGGTTCACTTCCTTCTAATACCTCGCTCTTTACGCTAAAGTATTTTTAGTATTTTCAACTATTTATTCTACGGTCTTTGTGATTCAGGGGCCATTCTTAAGGAATTGGGACACAATATAAGCTTTAGTATGAAGAGCGAGGTATTCACGAGGGGGCGAACCCCCTCATATAAGTAGTAAAAACATACGAATATAGAAGTTCGTTACGTAAGTTAATTCGTAAGTTACAAAAACGTTCGTAAATAATTAAAAGTTCTAGTTGCCTTTTTAAGTAGCCGCAAATTGGAGGGTAACTAGGCCTCCTCTGCTCCTTTTTCTCTAAAATTATCCGATCAAAACTATGAGAAAAACATTTAGCCAAAAAAAAAAATATATAAGCAAATTTCGTTTTAATTATTCCAGTGTGGAGAGCCAAAATCAAAACATGCTGTAATTCAAAAACGTTCAGAAATTAAATAAATAAAAAACAAGTTTTTTTAACCAAAAGTAAGGAGCGACATTAAAACTTAAAACGGACAGAAATTACTCCGTATATGAAAGGGGCTGTTCTCTCTTCAACACCCCGCTCTTTACGCTAAAGTTTTTTAATGTTTTAAAAAATGGAGTGGAGAGAAAGCGTCAAACTTTAGCGTAAAGAGCGGGATATTGAAGAGAGAACAGCCCCTTTCATATATGGAGTAATTTCTGTTCGTTTCAAGTTTTAATGTCGCTCCTTACTTTCAGTAAAAAAAAATGTTTTTTTATTTAATATATCTTAAAACCATATAACAAATGTATCTTCACAAATTTAGGAAACATCCAATGCACTAATTCAGCCACATCAAGGAGTTCTCACCACCTGCCAATGATCTATCTTGAAGATGCAATTAAAGAGATTTAAACGAGAAATAAAACCTAGTAAGAGCTGGCTCGACAACTTATGGTTGATAGTATATCTTCCAACTTAAAAAGAACAGAAAATATTCTGTATATGAAAGGGATTGTCCCTCCCTCATCGCCCTGCTTTTTACGGTAAAACTTGGTATAAGAATTCTAGCAAATTCCCTTGGTGTTAAATTTCTCCTGAAAATTTCACCCCCTAGAAACTTCCCTCTCATTGGAAATTCTCCCCGTGAAAAATTTTACTAGCAGAAAATCTCCCCCACTCATAAAATGTATGTATACTTCCCTATAAAAGACTACGTAAGCAACAGACAAAAGGTATGACTTAGACATATTCCCAGGAGGATCGTGGTGTTACGGCAAAACTTCGTGTAAGAATTCTAGCAAATTCCCCTGGTGTAAAATTTGTCATGAGAAATTTACCCCCTAGTAACTTACCTGCCATGGGAAATTCTCCTCGTAAAAAATTTCACTTGCAGAAAATACTCCCGCATTCAAAAAATGTATGTATACTTCCCTGTAATAGGCTACGTAAGCGACGGGCAAATTTAATAACTTAAGACCTATTCCCAGAAGGATCGTGGTATCTCGAAAGGTATAATTGTTCGGCCTTTCAACTATTCTGAACAAAAAAATACTTCTACTACTAACAAATTACCGCAGCACCAAGCCCTCTGAGGCCAACACGGCTAAGCTCAGTCCTCTTCCAATCCAATATATTCAAAACTTCCCTCTTTACACTCTCCCAGAAAATTCCCATTTCATTTAAAGGTTTCTTTATGAAATCCTCCCACCCCAACCGTGGATGACCAGCTTTCTGCTTAGCCCTAGACCGCTGGTCAAAAAGGACAATCGTCGGTAATCTGTCATCCTTCATCCGCAAAGCGTGCCCTAGCCATCTTAACCTTTCTCTCATTAGAGCCATAGAAAGCAGGATGCTATCTCAAAATTTTGATTGGACTATTCAGATAAAAAAAATTCTAGTTGTGGATTCCTTCCAGAATTCTTTTTGCATAGGCTACGAATCCACCTCAAAAATAGCCTACTTATATTTGAAGAAAGATCTGTTTTCACTCAAGTTAATTACCCTATTTATTTATCTGACGGTTCAATGAGAGCTGGGATGTTTTGACATTAAAATGCACTGTTGTGAATCATCTCCCTGTCTAAGTACGAAACAATCAGATAACTAATCGCCTCGCGGGTGATATCCTATTGAATATTTTAAACCCAACAAGGAACCAAATAATTGCACATGAAACGACAACAGTAGCTTGTTGTCATTTCCTAGGTTAATTGAAATTCATTTGTTTAGCCTGAAACTTTGTGAAATTTTTAATTTCCCAATGGTTTCTTGGGATTTCTGGCAAAAATAGGACGTTTATTAAGAATTAGATACATTTGTGAAGCCTTTTTTGGGGGATTTTACAGCATGCAATTATCCGGTCAAGTCACTGCCCAATTATTAATACGTTTTCTGTCCAACTTTTTACCCTCTTTGAAGTAATTAGCAATTGTACTGTTGTTGTTTTTTTGTAAAGAGAGTTTGCTTTCCACGGCAAAATAGAATTATCCTTGATACTAGGGCGTTTATCCCCCCTTTTCAGGATAAAGTACAGCTTTTATGGATCAATTTTGGAAACTATTATTTTTCATTAAAATCTACGTTTTTGCATTAGGAGAACTACCCCCTGCAACACCCATATCGCACTGTTAGCCCTAAAATTTCCCTTTCAGTGGGATATAATAGATTAATCACTGATTCTAAATCGCTATGAACACAACCTGAGCCTAAAACGTACTTTTGAGGCTCCAGTCTTCTTCCCCCCATCCGCTACAATACTACAAATTAAAGTTAATCTGTATTTTCCGATATACGTGCTTTTTGCATTACTAAATAAAAAATTGCTACTTTATATCTGCTGTTTCGAGGTTCCCTCCCCCCCCCCGAAAAAAAATTTCTTGCGTACGTGCCTGCTATATATATATATATATATATCCTCCCCAGGATATATATATCCTATATATCCTATATATATATATATATCGATATATATAGGATATATATATATATATATATCCTATATATATATATATATATCCTATATATATATATATATATAAATCCTCCCCATATTCCCCATGAATCCCCATATTTCTTCATGAAATCCTCCCACACCAACCGCGGATGACCAGCTTTCTGTTTAGCCCTAGACGGCCAGCCAAAAAGGACTGTATTTGGTAATAATTCGTCCTTTTTCCCACAAAGTGTGCCCTAGCCATCTTAACCTTTCTCTCATTACAGCCATAGAAAGCAGGATGCTATCTCAAATTTTGGATTGAAACATTCTGATAAAAAAATTCTAGCTCTTCCTTCCATATTTTTTTTTTTTTGCATAGGCTACGATTCCAACTCAAACATAGGCTACTCTTGTAGCATACTTATATTTGAAGAAAGATCTGTTTTCACTTAAGTTGTGATCCTTTTTAAGATCATGAGGGATCCCAACGTGCGACAAATATTTTCGGGAAATCGAATTACAAGCTAGAAAAAAAAATTTCTTAGAAAAACAAGTTAGAAAAACAGTCCCCTCCCTCCAAAAATTTCTCCAACACAAAGACGTTTAAAGTATAAAACGTGTGAGATCCAACGTTTAATGTATAAAAAATTTTATGGTCAGGGGAAGTGGGATACGTGAGAGGATGTTTCTATGGGTGAATTTACCACGGGGAAGAGCATTTTCATGAAGAGTGGCTGGATTTTACAGCATTATTTAAAAAAAAAAAAACATTTTTGGTTACTTTTTAAGTAACCAAAAAAAAATCGGAGGGAATCTTCCACGCTCATTTTTCTCCCAAAGTCAACGGATAAAAATTTTGAGATAGCCATTTTGTTCCGCATAGTCGAAAACCATAATAACTATGTCTTTGGGGATGACTTACCATATCTACGTCTTTGGGGAGGGGCTGCAAGTTACAAACTTTGACCAATGTTTACATACAGTAATGGTTATTGGGAAGTGTACCCACATTTTCAGGGGAATTTTTTTGGTTTGGGTGTGGGGTTCAGGGGAGGGGGCTATATAGGAGGATCTTTCCTTGGAGGAATATTTCATTGGGGAAGAGAAATTCAATGAAAATGGCGCATTATTTTCTAGCATTACTATTAAAAAAAACAGCAATGAAAATATAAACATGAAAATTTTTTTCAATTGAAAGTAAGGAGAAGCATTAAAACTTAAAACGAACAGAGATTATTATGCATATTAGGGGTTCTAAAAATACTTTACCACAAAGAGCGAGGTATTTAGGAGGAGATAAATACTTCGCTCTTTATGCTAAATTATTTTTAGTAATTTCAACTATTTATTCTACGGCCTTTCTGATTCAGGGGTTATTCTTAAAGAATTGGGACAAAACTTAAGATTTAGTGTGAAGAGCGAGGTATTAACGAGGGGACAAATCCCCTCATATATATAATCAAAAATATAAGAATATAAAAGTTTGTTACGTAAGTTAATTTTTAAGTTACGTATATGTTTTACAAATAAAAACGTTCGTTAAAAATTAAAAGTTCTAGTTGCCTTTTTAAGTAACCGAAAAATTGGAGGGCAACTAGGCCTCCTTCCCCACCCCTCATTTCTCAAAATCGTCTGATCAAAACTAAGAGAAAGCCATTTAGCAAAAAAAAAATTAATATGCAAATTATATTTTAATAATTTATGTATGGAGAGCCAAATTCAGACATGCATCAATCCAAAACTTTCAGAAATTAAATAAAAAAAAATAAGTTTTTTGAAATGAAAGTAAGGAGCGACATTAAAACTTAAAACGAACAGAAATTACTCCGTATATGAAAGGGACTTTTCCTCCTCAACGCCTCGCTCTTTACGCTAAGGTTTCTTACTGTTTTAAAAAGTAGAGTTAAGAGAAAGGGTCAAACTTCAGCGTAAAGAGCGAGGCATTGAGGAGAAAAAGCCCTTTCATATGCGGAGTAATTTCTGTTCGTTTTAAGTTTTAATGTCGCTCCTTACTTACCGTTACAATAAACTTTTTTTCTTAATTTAATATTCAATGAGATCCCAGTGGTCGATTCTTCTCGGCGAGTTTATTTATATTTGGTTATATTGATGTTAATGATAGTCGAAGATCACCCCTTTTCACAATGTCAAGTCTATTGCGATCTTTTGATAACATTTGAGAAACACGACTAAATGCCGCTTCAACAAGACGTAGGAAAAGCAATAACGTAGAACTGCGCTTTATCCCAGAGCAAAGGGTACTTTGTAGCAATGTCGGTTGTTTTCCATATATTGTACTTTTCACCTTTGAATTTTGCATGCATTATTTCATCACTTTGTATTTCGTTGAGGGGCTCATGCAAAGATATGTCTATAAGGAGCAGCATTAAAACCTCGTTATACCTCACTCTTTCCGCTAAAGTATTTTTAGTAATTTCAACTATTTATTCTACGGCCTTTGTGTTTCAGAGGTCATTCTTAAGGAATTGGGACACAATCTAAGCTTTAGTGTAAAGAGCGAGGTATCGACGAGTGTTGAACCCCCTCATATACGCAATTAAAACATACGAATATAGAAGTTTGTTACGTAAGTTACGTATATTTTTTACCAATGAAAACGTTTGTAAAAAATTAAAAGTTCTAGTTGCTTTTTTGAGTAGTCAAAAACTTGGAGGGCAACTAGGCCTTCTCCTTCGCTTCTTTTTTCTCAAAATCTTCCGATTAATTGCAATTAATTAATATGCAAATTTCGTTTTAATTATTTATGTGCGGAGAGCCAAGATCAAAAAATGCATTAATTCAAAAACGGTAAGTAAGGATCGACATTAAAACTTAAAACGAACAGAAATTACTCCGTATATGAAAGGGACTTTTCCTCCTCAACGCCCCGCTCTTTACGCTAAGGTTTCTTACTGTTTTAAAAAGTAGAGTTAAGAGAAAGGGTCAAACTTCAGCGTAAAGAGCGAGGCATTGAGGAGAAAAAGCCCTTTCATATGCGGAGTAATTTCGGTTCGTTTTAAGTTTTAATGTCGCTCCTTACTTACCGTTACAATAAACTTTTTTTTAATTTAATATTCAATGAGATCCCAGTGGTCGATTCTTCTCGGCGAGTTTATTTATATTTGGTTCTATTGATGTTAATGATAGTCGAAGATCACCCCTTTTCACAATGTCAAGTCTATTGCGATCTTTCGATAACATTTGAGAAACACGACTAAATGCCGCTTCAACAAGATAAGACATAGGAAAAGCAAAGGGTACTTTGTAGCAATGTCGGTTGTTTTCCATATATTGTACTTTTCATCTTTGAATTTTGCATGCATTATTTCATCACTTTGTATTTCGTTGAGGGGCTCATGCAAAGATATGTCTATTTCGGCAACATTAACTTCGAAAGGAATTGAAACCTAAATCGGTATATCCATCCCGAGTAGGTCACTAAACCGAGTTTGCATATCCTCATGTATATTTTCCAAATATTCACAATATAATGCAGATCTTCATCTTGCAAATCAATGCTAGCACAGGCCAAACAAGGAAACTGTTCAAATGCACGACGCCTGATATTATTCTTATACAGCTGTAGTTTCCTTAGAAAAGTAGCAATAGCACTTTTACTAGATATCAGATCAGAATTGTTTTCTTGAAACTGTTTTTTAAGTGAATTAAATTTTTCAGATATATCTATAAGTAAAACTCATCACATGTATTTGCAAGCAGTTTTTCTCCAAGTTGTGTGTCAGCAAGAAAGGAAACAATAGAATCCCAAAGCGTAATGAAACGCTTAAGACAATTCCCCTTTGATTGCCATCTCACCTCTGTATGTAATACAATCCGCCCAAACTTTTCTCCATTTTGCTTACAAGAATTTACGAAAAAGGTGGTCTCGGAGAGAATTTGATTTACTATGGTTAACTACTTTTATTACAACAGTAAGGGCATCATGCAGACTTGCACTCATTTTCTTTGCAACAAGTGTTGACGGTGTATCAAAGAGTACGCACAATATAAAATGAACAGTAAATTACAGTAGAAAATTGAAATTTTAAAAATAAAGGGCGTTTAAATACCAACTTAGTAAGTCTCTTGGCCATTCACATCACCCACTTTGTTATCGAAGCACACACACTTCAAAACAAGGAAATTGATTCTTATCTTTTCGTTTTCATCCTTTTAGAACGGAAACCTTTCAAACTTAATTTTCAGTCGAAATTTTGTTCATCGGGTTAATTATAAATTCATTTGTTTAGCTCGCAAGCAACTGAAAACAATCTTTTTTAATGTTATTGTCTGAGTAACTAATTTGATTTTAGCGTTGGTAATTTAAACTTAAAATTTGAAAGAGGACGAACAAAATTTTTCAAAAGAATGTAAGGACCGACATTATAATTTAAAACGAACATAAATTAGCCTATTACGTGAGGGAGGTTGCTCCATAATGCTTTCTTATTATGAATAGGCAAATAGGCCTAAGTGCTTCTGAAAGTGTTTAAACGAGGATTCTATTTTTCGTTCGGGGGAGGGGGGTATTTACCCCTGGAAAATACCCCCATGGTTGTTGATTGATCTCCAATCACTTTTTACTTATAAAAAAAGTACTAGGTCTACTTCTTTCAGCACAAAAGTTTTTCTGTTTTTCTTAAGTGAGAAAAAACAAAGTAAGTGTGGGCATTTGGACGTAACCGTACCGGATTCGCTCTCCTTGGGGGAGTTGGGGGAGGGGTTCAGTGATTTGGTGCTTCTGGACGAGCTAGGACGATGAAAATTGGTAGGCGTGTCAGGGAGCTGCACAAATTGACTTGATATAGTCGTTTTCCCAGATTCGACCATCTGGGGGGGCTAAAGGGAGAGGAAAAATCAGAAAAATTAGGTATTTATAACTTATGAGTTGGTGATCGGATCTTAGAGAATTTTGATATTTAGAAGGACACCGTGACTCAGAGCTCTTATTTTAAATCCTGACCGGCATTAAGCCTCTGATTTTCTTTTAAATCAGTCTGTTGATTTATATAATAGAAAGTAAATGTATGAGAAGTACAAAAATTATTAATTTAAGTTTGGATTATTGTGGTGTCACGAAAATGACACCATCAGATTCAGCGTGTCAGAAAACCCTACTATAGAAGTTTCAAGCTCCTATCTACAAAAATGTGGAATTTTGTATTTTTTGCCAGAAGACGAATCACGGGTGCGTGTTTTTTTTTTTCCAGGGGTCATCGTATCGACCAAGTGGTCCTAAAATGTCGCAAGAAGGCTCATTCTAACGGAAATGAAAAGTTCTAGGGCCCTTCTTAAGTGACCAAAAAAATTGGATGGCACCTAGGCCCCCTCCAACGCTCATTTTTTCCCCAAAGTCAACGGATCAAAATTTTGAGATAGCCAATTCGATCAGCATAGTCGAAAACCTTAATAAATATGTCTTTGGGATGACTTACTCCTCCTCAGTCCCCAGGAGAGGGGCTGCAAGTTACAAACTTTGACCAGTGTTTATACACATTAATGGTTATTGGGAAGTGTACAGTTTTTCAGGGGGACTATTTTGGGTTGGGGGGAGGTCGAGGGGAGGGGGATATGCGAGAGGATCTTTCTTTGGAGGAATATGTCACAGGGGAAGAGAAATTCAATGAAGGGGGCGCAGGATTTTCTAGCATTATTATAAAAAATCAATGAAAAAATAAATATGAAGAAGTTTTTTCAACTGAAAGTAAGGGATAGCATTAAAACTTAAAACGAACAGAGATTATTACATATATGAGGGGTTCATCTCCTCCTAGATACCTCGCTCTTTACGCTAAAGTATTTTTAGTAATTTCAACTATTTATTTTACGGCCTTTCTGATTCAGGGGTCATTCTTAAAGAGTTGGGACAAAATTTAAGCTTTAGTGTAAAGAGTGAGGTATTAACGAAGGGATAAACCCCCTCATATACGGAATAAAAATATAAGAATATAAAAGTTCATTATGCAAGTTAATTCTTAAGTTACGTATATTTTTTACTAATAAAAATGTTCGATAAAAATTAAAAGTTCTAGTTGCCAAAAAATTGGAGGGTAATTAGGCCTCCTCCCCCACCCCTTATTTCTCAAAATTGTCTGATCAAAACTAAGAGAAAGCCATTTAGCCAAAAAAAGAATTAATATACAAATTTCATTTTCATAATTTATGTGCGGAGAGCCAAAATCAAACATGCATTAATTCAAAAATGTTCAGAAATCAAATATAAAAAACTAGTTTGTTCCCTTCTCAACGCCCCGCTCTTTACGCTAAAGTTTTTTACTGTTTAATAAAGCAGAATTGAGAGAAAGAGTCAAACTTTAGCGTAAAGAGCGGGGCGTTGAGAAGGGAACAGCCCCTGTTATTCACGGACTAATTTCTGCTCGTTTTAACTTTTAATGTGGCTCCTTACTTTCAGTTACTAAAAAATAGTTTTTTTTTAATTTAATTAACTTGCAATTCAAATCAAAATATGGCTCATTCTTTTTTATATTTTTTTGGCAGGCCACACGACTCTACACAACTGCTCATTTATTTCATTTAACTGCATAATTACACCATGTGCATCTTTTTCATTGTCCTCTAACGCTTTCAACTTATTTTTTACATGCGATTCCAAGAGCTCTCTTTTAAATGCCTCAATATCTTATCTGTTAAATAATTTCTAATTCGTTTTTCTAAACCTACTTTTCTAAACCCCACATTGTAGAAATTTCTTACTCGTGGGACGCGGTCCTGAAACTGCCCAACCTTCAGCTGAAGCTTAATAGCTCTACGATCAGATCTAACTAAAGCTAATGTTCCCATATTAATTGATTCAGGTACAAATTGCGTTTTAATTAGCGCATAATCTACAACACTAGGAGTTGGTCCCGAAAGGCAAGTAATCATCAGATCATGTTCCCCACAAAGCGCCAGGAGCTTTCTTCGCCATATATTTATTTTTGTTTTTTCATCCTTGTTACTTCGTGGTATTCTACAACAAATTGGGACAAAATCACCTAAATCTGGGATCAACACGTCTAAGATCTCAGCCTCCATACCGGTATTCGCATTAAAATCCCCCATCAACACGCACGCCAGATCTCTCTAACTTTCTTGTATTAACGATAATTTTTCTTCAATAATTTCCCTAGTATTTTCTCGACTGTACGAACTATTCCGTGCACGTAAATTAATTGCTTTGGGAGTAAACCCAAAATTAATTGCTTCCCATATTCAAAACAATTACGCAGTCAAAGCGTTTTCAGATCTACTATTAATTCTCTTACAACTTTCAATAGCAGGTGCTTTGACCAAACCCGAAATGCCACCCTAATATTTATTATTTCTTGATACATTACGCACAAACTTTATTCGTTATCTTTCCGGTCTTGTCGGTTTAAAACCATAACCTGTCATCGGATCTCAAAATGCAATTTAGAAGTCTATTAAAGTTTAAAAAAAAACTTGGGTTGGTTTATTTTAACTTTAATACCATTTAAGGCTTGCTGGGGGGAGGGGTTGCAAAAAGAAATCTTAAAAAACAAATGTATTTTTAATACGTCTCTTGTGTTGGAGAAATTTTTTTGGGGGAGCAGGAAGGTCTAATCCCTTCATCCTCCTTTATGGGTTCAGTATATGAAAGGGGCTGTCTCCTCATCAACGCCCCCACTCCTTACGCTAAAATTTATCTCTTTGTCACAGTTGTACTTTTTAAAACAATAGAAAACTTTAGCATAAAGAGCGGGGCGTTGAGGAGGGGACAGCCCCTTTTATATACGGAGTCATTTCTATCCGTTTTAAGTTTTAATGCCGCTCCTTACTTTCACGGAAACAAACTTTTTTTATTTAATTTCTGAACGCATTTGAATTAATGTAGATTTTGATTTTGGCTCATCGTAACTGAATAATTAAAACGAAATTTGCATATTATTTTTGAATGGCTAAATTGTGTTTTCAAACTTTTGATCGGACAATTTTGATCAATAAGGGGCGGGGGAGGTGGCCTAATTTCCCTCGAATTTTTTGGTTACTTAAAAAGTAACCAAAAATGTTTTTTTTTTTCAAATAAAACTGGAAAATCCAGCATCCCCTTTTTGGAAATGCGCTTCCCCGTGATAAATCCACCCCTTGGAAGGATCCTCCCACGTATCCCCCTCCACCCGACCATAAAATGTTTTATACATAAAATGTTGGATTTCACACGTTTTATGCTTTAAACATCTTTTTGTGTTGGATAAACATTTTTTGGAGGGAGAGGGAGGGGACCTAGTCCTGGTTCCTGGGTTCGGTCTTGCTATCATTGATAGCCTATATTTTTATGGCACTTTGTATTAACCAAGTGACATATAGCAATAGCAAATTCTGTCGGTCTGTTGCGGTTTTGCTACTTTAGGCACTTCCAGGTAAGTTAGGACGATGAAATTTGGCAGACGTATCAAAGACCAGACCAGATTAAATTAGAAATAGTCGTTTTCCCAATTTGACCATCTGGGGGTGGGAGTGGGGGCCGGTTAATTCGTAAAAAATAGAAAAAATGAAGTATTTTTAACTTACGAACGTGTGATGGGATCTTAATGAAATTTGATGTTTGGAAGGATATTGTGTCTCAGAGCTCTTATTTTAAATCCTGACCAGATCCGGTGAAGTTGGGAGGAGTTGGAGGGGGGAACCTAAAATCTGGGAACACGCTTAGTGTGGAGGGTTCGGGATGAAACTTGGTGGGAAAAATAAGCAGAACTCCAAGATACGTTGTTGACATAACCGGCACAGATCTGCTCTGTTTGGGTGAGTTGGGAGGGAGGGTTAATTCTAAAAAAAATAGAAAAAATGAGGTATTTTTTACTTACGAAGGAGTGATCGGATCTTAATGAAATTTGAAGTTTAGAAGGATATCCAGTCTCAGAGCTCTTATTTTAAATCCCGACTGGATCCGGTGACATTGGGGGGAACTTAAAATCTTGCAAAACGCTTAGTGTGGAGGGATTGGGGTGAAACTTGGTGGGAAAAATAAGCACAAGTCCTAGAAACATGATTGACATAACCTAAATGGGCCCACTCTCTTTCGGGGAGCTGCGGGGGGGAGGGTTAATTCTGAAAAATTAGAAAAATGAATTATTTTTAACTTACGAAGGAGTGATCGGATCTTAATGAAATTTTATATTTGGAAGGATATCATGTCTCAGAGATCTTATTTCACATTCTGACCGGATCCGGGGAAGGGGAAGTTGGGGGGCGGAACCTAAAATCTTTGAAAATGCTTAGAGTGGAGGGATCAGGATGAAACTTGGTGGGAAAAATAAGCACAAGTATTAAATACGGGATTGATATAACTGGGACGGATCTGCTCTCTTTGAGGGAGTTGGGGGGGGGGAGATTTAATTCTAAAATATTAGAAAAAATGAGGTATTTTTAACTTACGAAAGAGTGATCGTATCTTAATGAAATTTCATATTTAGAAGGACCTTGAAACTCAAATTCTCTTATTTTATATCCCGACCGGATCCAGTGTCATTGGGGGGGGATCTTGGAAAACGGTTAAAGCGGAGAGATCAGGATAAAACTTGGTGGAAATAATATGCACAAGTTATAGATACGAGATGGACATAATTGGTACGGATACGTTCTCTTTGGGGGAGCTGGGGATTATTAATTTGGAAAAATTAGAAAAATTGAGGTATTTTTAACTGGATCTTAGTGAAATTTGATATTTAGAAGGAACTCATGTCCTAGAGCTCTTATTTCAAATCCTGACCAAATCTGTTGATATTAGGGGGAGACCGGAATTCTTGGAAAACGCTTATAAATGTCGTAGATACGTGACTGACGTGACCGGACTGGGTCCACTCTCTTTGGGGGAGTTAGGTGGTGGGGTTCAGTGCTTTGGCGAGTTTGGTGCTTCTGGACATGCTAGGACGATGAAAATTGGTAGGCGCGTCAGGGAACAGTAAAAATTGATTTGATTTCCTTGATTCCCCGATTCGGCCATATGGAGGCTGAAGGGAGGGGAAAAATTAGAAAAATTGAGGTATTTTTAACGTACGAGTAGGTGATAGGATTTTAATGAATTTTGATATTTAGGACCTCGTGACTCAGAGCTCTTATTTTAAATCCCAACCGGCATTAAGCCTCTGATTTTCCTTTTAAAACAATCTATTGATTCTTAGACTTTTGCTAGAGCTCATGCCATATGAGCTCTTGGCTCTTCCGACCTTGTCACAAGTGCCATATGAGCTCTTAGCTCTTGTTTTCATGTGTATCCCAAAATGACCAGTAAATTCAAGAAAAAATTTCAAGAGAATTCAAGAGATCCAATGAATTAAAATCGAATAGTTGCTGACGTTAAACAATGGCTAATCAAACAGTTCGTGGTAACGAACTGTAGTAAGGAGTGACCCGGGTCAATAGTAGCCGAAACTAAAAAACTGAATTTTTATAACAATAGTTACATCAAAAGAATTGCATTTTAATGCTGATTTTAAATACATAAGTTTTATCAAGTTTAGACTTATCCATCAAAAGTTACGAGTTTGAGAAAATTTATAAAAATTTTGTTTATCCAAGCAGCGCAGCCTATTATGCGCCCCCCCGCCCCAAAAAAAAATTCCTGAATCCACTATTTTTTCTCTAAAAATCCAATTTAAAATAACATATTTCTCAAATTTATCCAAAAATAATTAACCTTTTAAAAATTAATATGTATTGAGACAAAGAGCTGATGCATTGAGCAGTTTGAACGGTTTGTATTAAATAATGTATTAAATATAACCGGTTGTATTAAAATAAAGGCCAAACTCCTTACCACTTCAGACCATTTCCACTACCTAGGCCTATGTATGACGCATAATTGTCAAGATTCCCTTTTAATTGCAGGTATTTCTTTGTTCGCAAGTTTATCAAAGCACCTATTATGTGCCCCATCCCCCCAAAGAAAATCCTGGATCCACTATTTTCGCTCTGAAAATCCAATTTGAAATAACAAATTTCAAAACATTAAAATGTCTAATAACGAGACAAAGGGCCTGAGTCATAGATCTCAGCAAAGAATGTCTAAACGGGTTTTTTGGAAGTGACCGAGAAATAGCAAGGCTCTGACTTGGATACTGTATTATTGCGTAATATCTTTGTCAATAGGAGAAACTATATGACGAGTATTAGCTGAACTGATAGCTTTTGCTAAATTCAAAAATATGTAGCGCTGTATAAGCAAAACTATTCAAATTAATGACCTACTTGTTCAAAAAACAGAGACAATTTTAACTGTAGAAAAATCAAATTTCTAGGTGGTATAATAAAGTAGTTATAGTAGATTGAATGTCAAAAAGTGTGAAGAGTGAACAAAGTGACCGAGTACCGGTCGTCTTACTATCACTTAACTTGATTAGTATTTTCTTTTAACTCAATAATATTATTCATTTATGAACCAGAAAAGAGAGACTGTTCACACAAGAGGTCAACACTCACCAGTAGTTGATAACCCAAAAGAGTAGGCTAGAGAGCTGTCAAAATAGCAATAAGGCAGAGACTTGTCTCCAGCAGCCAATCACAGACCTCCTTGGACTTTGTTAAACTAGTCAACGAACTGGGATCCTGTCCCCAGTCTGGAACCCGGATCCTGGCATAGTCATTTAACAACCAGAAAAGAGAGACTGTTTACACAAGAGTTCAACACTCACCGGTAGTTGAGAACCCAAAAGAGTAGGCTAGAAGTGAGAACTGTTAAAATAGCAATAAAACCTAAATAACTGCAGCTACAATTTATTCTACGGCTGCTAAGTAGAGAATTCTTCAACGAACAATTTTTAATGAAAAACAGTTTCCACTAGCCTATGCTATTCAACTTATTTATTATATGGTCATGTGCCTGGCTTCTACCTGACCTGGGCATTCAGAGCAGGACATATCAAAAACCTTTGTACTGTAAATATGTTTCACAGGGAAAGCCTACCTTCAGTGTCTACACCTGTTGCATCAAGTGCAAATCAAGTTTAATGTCTTCCACAACTGCGTGTTTAGACTCCCTTGCTTGACTTTTTCTTCTTCTTCTTCTTCTTGATTGGTTATCTGGAGACGCAAATGCATAATCTCCATGCAATTCTTTATTTATTCCACTTAAGGCTAATGGTCTTAATTTGTGTCCAATGCTATTTCTCCTATGATAGAAAATCATGAATAACTTCTGCGATTTTGGTGATTTTGAACTGATTTTTTTTTTGATGACTCTCGAGATAAAAAGGAAAAAAATGTTGGTTTCACTTTTTCTGTATATGCTTTACCTATTGTGCAAAAAAAAGAAATCAAGTTATTTTAGTTTGGTGAATAAAAATTTAGTGGATGGGAAATGACAGTAGATTTTTTTTTTAGTTCATCCTGCCAGTATTTAAAAAAAAAATGTTGGTTGCAGAATTGTTATATTTTTATTTTTAACGGTGCAAAAAATTATTTTTAATTTTCAACATTTTTCTTGCTAGAAGGTATGAAGTTGGCTCCAGAGGGTAGAATTTTGGATCATATGTAGATTTTATAATCTACAACCATTACAGAAAATTTCTGATGTATATCATAAATAGTTTGAAAGCAAAATCAGAAAAATACAATTTCAAAATGTGCTTACTTTTTACTTATTTTACCCCTGTTTCCGGCTTAATAGCGTTGTTCATCAGCCAATAGAAAAAAAGGCGGGATTCTTATCCAATTTTAGGCATTACGCCTCCAAGGCATTGTGTGTCTGATTAGTTGACTTGTCAACTGAAGTCAATAAGACATTTGAGATATGAGGAAGAAAATTATCAACAAAAGGTGGCTGAATTTAAAATACCGGTAAGTAAAAATTACATATACAAGTTTCATTCCCTCTTGTCCATTAAATAAAAAAAAACAAGTTTTTTTTAACTGCATGTAAGGAGCGACATTAAAACGAACAAAAATTATTCCGTTTATGAAAGGGGTAGTCCCTCAATGTCCCGCTCTCTACGCTAAAGTTTGACTCTTTCTCACAACTATACTTTTTAAAACAATAAGAAACTTTAGCGTAAAGAGCGAGGCGTTGAGGAGGGGACTTCCCCTTTCATATACGGAATAATTTCTGTTCGTTTTAAGTTTTAATGACGCTCCTTACTTGAAGTTAAAAAAAACTGTTTTTTTTTATGTAATTTCTGAACGTTTTTAAATTAATGCATGTTTTGATTTGGCTAACCGCACAACGAAATTTGCATATCTTTTTTTGTCTAAATGGCTTTCTCATATTTTCGTTCTGACGATTTTGAAGAAAATGGGGTGGGGGAGGAGGTCTAGTTGCCCTCCAATTTTTGGTAACTTATAAAAGCACCTAGAACTTTGTATATTTGTATTACATATATGAGGGGGTTTGCCCTTTCGTCAATACCTCGCTCTTTACACTAAAGCTTAAATTTTCTCCCGGTTCTTTAAGAATGACCCTAGAATCACCAAGTCCGTAGAATATATAGTTGAAATTACTTTAACGGAAAGAGCGAGGTATTTAGGAGGAGATGAACCCCTCATATGCGTAATAATTTCTGTTCGTTTTATGTTTTAATGCTGCTCCTTACTTTCAGTTGAAAAACTTCTTCATTATTATTTTTTCAGTGTTTTTTTATGGCACTTGGTATTAACCAAGTGACATATAGCAGTCGCCAATTCTGTCGGTCTCTCGGTATGTCGGTCTGTCCCGGTTTTGCTACTTTAGGCACTTCCAGGTAAGCTAGGACGATGAAATTTGGCAAGCGTATCAGGGACCGCACCAGATTAAATTAGAAATAGTCGTTTTCCCGATTTGACCATCTGGGGGGGGGAGTGGGGCCCGGTTAATTCGCAAAAAATAGAAAAAATGAAGTATTTTTAACTTATCAGCAGGTATTTGGATCTTAATGAAATTTCATGTTTGGAATGATATTGTGTCTTAGAGCTCTTATTTTAAATCCCGACCGGATCTGATGACATTGGGGGGAATCGGAGGGGGAAAACCTAAAGTCCCGGTTTTGCTACTTTAGGCACTTCCAGGTAAGCTAGGACGATGAAATTTGGCAAGCGTATCAGGGACCGGACCAGATTAAATTAGAAATAGTCGTTTTCCCGATTTGACCATCTGGGGGGGGGAGTAGGGGCCGGTTAATCGGAAAAATAGAAAAAATGAAGTATTTTTAACTTATGAGCGGGTGATTGGATCTTAATGAAATTTGATGTTTGGAATGATATTGTGTCTCAGAGCTCTTATTTTAAATCCCGACTGGGTCTGATGACATTGGGGGGAGTTGGAGGGGGGAAACCTAAAATCTTGGAAAACACTTAGAGTAGAGGGATCGGGATGAAACTTGATGGGAAAAATAAGCGCAAGTCCTAGATACATGATTGACATAATCGGAACTTATTTGTTCTCTTTGGGGTAGTTGGGGGGGGGGAGTAAGTCTTAAAAATTAGAAAAATGAGGTATTTTCAACTTGCGAACGGGTGATCGGATCTCAATGAAATTTGATGTTTAGAAGGATATCGTGTCTTAGAGCTCTTATTTTAAATCCCGACCAGATCTTGTGATGGGGGCGGGGAGTTGGGAGGGGGAACCTAAAACTTGGAAAACACTTAGAGTGGAGGGATCGGGATGAAACATGGTGGGAAAAATAAACACAAGTCCTAGATTGATGATTGACATAAACGGAACGGATCCGCTCTCTTTGGGGTAGTTGGGGGGGGGGGTTAATTCTGAAAAATTAGAAAAAATGAGGTATTTTTAACTTACGAACGGGTGATTGGATCTCCATGAAATTTGATTTTTAGAAGGATATCGTGGCTCAAAGCTCTTATTTTAAATCCTGACCGGATCTGGTGACATTGGGGGAAGTTTGGGGTGGGGAGACCTAAAATGATGGGAAACGCTTAGATTGGAGGGATTGGGATGAAACTTGGTTGGAAAAATAAGCAAAAGTCTTGCATACGTAATTTACATAATTGGAACGGATCCGCTCAATTGCGGGGGGGGGGTAATTCTGAAAAATAAGAAAAATAACGTATTTTTAACTTACGAAGGAGTGATCGGATCTTCATGAAACTTCATATTTAGAAGGACCTCGTAACTCTGATATCTTATTTTAAATCTCAACCGGATCAAACGTAATTGGGGGGGGGCAGTTGGGGGGACCGGAAATCTTAGAAAATACTTAAAGCGGTGAGATCAGGATGAAACTGGATGGGAAGAATAGAAACCTGTCTAAGATACGTGACTGACATAACTGGACCGGATCTGCTCTCTTTGGTGGAATTGGGAGGGGGGAGGTAATTTTGAAAATTGAGGTATTTGTAACTTACGAAAGGGTGACCAGATCTTAATGAAATTTGATATTTAGAAGGATCTTGTGCTATAAAGTTTAACTTTAGGTTCTGACCTTCTCACAAGTGCCAAATGAGCTCTTGGCTCTTCCGACCTCGTACCATATGAGCTCTCGGCTCTTCCGACCTCGTCCAAATGAGCTCTTGGCTCTTCCGACCTCGTACCATATGAGCTCTCGGCTCTTCCGACCTCGTCACAAGTGCCATATGAGCTCTTAGCTCTTGTTTAATAATGCTAGAAAATCCTATGCCCCTTCATTGAATTTCTTTTCCCCCGTGACAAATTCCTCTAAGTAAAGATCCTTCAACGTAGCTCCCTCCCCTCTACCCCCCCCCCCCCCCCTCAGCCAAAACCCCTCAACCGTTGACTTTTAATTAAAAGGAATAGTTGTGGGAAAAGTCAAGTCATGGCCAATTGTAGAAAAAGCCAAGACAGATTGTCCAATTAAGTGGGCATCAGGTCAAGGTAAACACTGATCAAAGTTTATAACTTGTAGCCCCTCCCCCGGGAACTATGGGGGGTAAGTCGTCCCCAAAGACATCTTATTATGTTTTTTGACTATGCTTAAGAAAATGGCTATGTCAAAATTTTGATCTGTTGACTTTGAGAAAAAAAATGAAAGTGGGAGGGAGCCTAGGTGCCCTCCAATTTTTGGTCGCTTAAAAAGGGCACTGGAACTTTTCATTTTCATTAAAATGAGCCCTCTTGCGACACCCTAGGACCAATGGGTCGATACAATCACCCCTGGGAAAAAGAAAACAAAAAACAAATAAACACGCACCCTTGATCAGTCTTCTGGCAAAACAATTCTATGACTTTTAGGGCGTGTTTCCCCCTTTTTTCCAAAATAAGACAAATTTTCTCAGGCTCTTATCTTTTGATGGGTAGGACTAAATTTAATTAAATTCCGATTCTTTTGACGTATTTATTAGTATCAAAATTTCGTTTTTTAGACTTTCGTTTACTATTGAGCCGGGTCGCTGTTTTGTTTTTCTATGGTTCTTTTCATTTTTTTTAGAAAGTTGCTGCTTGGAGAACAAGATAAAGATAATTTGTCAAATGGATCGAAAATTTCAGAAGAATTTTCAGCAAATCCTCTCATAGACGATTCAAATAAATTGGGAAACGGTAGTGGTTCTTACGGTGTTGATTGCCCCGATACGAATACTGAGATAGACTTATCTGGAATTCCAGATGGAAACTGCATTGTGAATCTAAGGTATTTCCTTGCTGAAGTAATTTCAGCATTCAGACACAAAATCAGTTGCGATCACGGAAAATTGATTATAAAGCAATTAGAAAAGAAAGGCCTGAAAACTGAACTGAAAGTTAAGTGTAATAAGTGTAACTGGGAAAAGAGGATTAAAGGTGAACCAGAATGTCCAGCAACAAGCGTAAAAGAATATCTTTCAAGTTTTACGGACCAGACACAGGTTGCTTTTTCCGAAAAAAAATCAAGTCTTAAAGGCTGCTTGAATTCGAAGGCTGTTTGGGGAGCCATGGGTAGTGGAGGAGGGTATTCTACACTGTGTGAATTCTTCGGGGTGCTTGGAGTGAAACCAATGTCACGAATAGTTTATTCCCGTATTGAAAGGCAGCTTGGTAATGCTTGGATGAATAGTTTATCGGAAATTTTGCTAGAAAGTGGACGAGAGGCCTTAAAATCAGCCATTCATGGTGATAGGTATAAGGAGGACTCATACTGGACAAAAGAGATATGTGATGGAGGCTGGAATGAGCGTAGCAAAGGACACGATTATTCGGCCAAAGGATGTGTTGCAGTTATCATAGATGCATTTACGAAAAAACTGTTATATGTTGGCATAAAAAATAAATACTGTTATATATGTTTTTCTTCTGCAAACGCCAAAGTAATTCCCAAAGATCATTTCTGCTTTCTGAATTATAACGGAAATTCAAGGAGCATGGAAACAGATATTCTAGTTGAAGGCTTTCGTTCCAGTGAGGATATGCACTGATTACAGTTTTTAGAGTTTATCGGTGACGGTGATTCCAGTGTTTTTTATAAGCTAAAACAAAGTGTTTCCTACGGTTCCAACATACGGAAACATGAATGTGCAAATCACGTCACAAAAAACTATACAGCCCATCTATATAATTTGTGCAAAAATAAAAAAGGTTTGTACACAAAATGTCTTCCCCGAGGAATTATCCAGCAACTGACAAAAAATTTAAGGGGTGCGATAAAAATAAATTCTGAAAATAATGGAACAGCAGAAGAATTGAAAATCTTGTTAAAAAGAGGTCCGTACCATGTTTTCGGAAACCACACAAAATGTGATTCTGGATGTCCTAAGATTGCTGAATTGACCGTGAATAGTAAAATAGAAGATCGGTGGAATAATTTTCCCCTGCACGTGTTTGAAGATGTTATGACAGAGGTCGATATTGTGTGTCGAAAAGCAGAGCAGCTTCGAAATGACGCAACTACAAACTTAGCTGAAAGCTACATGTCAGTTGTTGCTAAATTCATCGGAGGAAAGCAAATAAGCCGCTCTAAACGAGGTTCATATCATGCAACAGTTCATGGAGCAAGTCTTGCTTATAATTCAGGTCCAAAATGGCATCAATTAGCTTGGAAAAATATTTTTGGGCTTAGTCCTTCAAGCGTAACAAAAAAATATTGTAATAAAACGGCTAAACTCCGTGTAATATCTAAACGTAATTTGACCAGTTATTATAGTGCTCTTGGAGGAAAACACGTTGCTAAGTTAAAAAATAGAAACTATAACTTTGGTAATCGTGACTATGGACCAAATTGCAATAAGCCAGACATGACTTCTGATGAAATGAATTTGGCCATACAAAAATATACTGACGAGAATTTAAAATTGGATTTTGCCAGTATAAGCTGTTTGTTCAACAGTACCAAGGGCCAATCCAAAAATGACACTTGGGTTGAAGAAAGATCTAAGAGAATAACTAGTAGTTACTTCCACAGAATTGCAACCAGAAAAAACAGCACCAGAGTTGCCCCAATTGTTAAGCAAATTCGAAACTTGGGACCTAGATTCTGCTCTGCCCTAATGAAAAAGGGCTTAGATTTAGAAGTAGTGGCACTAGAAGCATATGAAAACAAATTCAACTTAAAAGTCGTAAAGGGAGATCAAATAGGACTCAGTGTGCATCCACAGTATCAGTATCTTGCTGCATCTGTAGATGGGCTGCTCCCTAATGGCACACCTATAGAGATAAAAACGGTGCATAATATACCAGAGTTCAAAACCATTTATGATGTGGCCCAGTCAAAAAATTTAGTTAAAGCATTTTTTCTTGAATTATCCAGTGAAGGTCTTCAGCTAAAAAAAAATCACAGGTATTTCGCCCAGATACAAGACCAACTCGAGATACTGGATAAAATGGTATGCCACTTAATAGTTTATAACTCTATTGAGGATTGGGAAATAATTACAGTTCACCGATCGAAAGACTACTGGGAAAAAATATTTCCGAAGCTTGAAGCCTTCTGGAATGAATCCTTACTTCCTGAAATTTTAGACTCAAGGGTTGCAAGGAATATGGAAATCAGAGAACCTGTGTCTGTAAAATGTACAACAGCCCACCAACCGAAGGACTCAAGCTTGTCTCAAGAAATAAAAAGAGGAAAAAAAAGAAGGTTGAGTCGAGTTGAAGTGAACAGCAAGAAAAAAAACGCACAGAAGGGATCGGGGGAGAACAGTGAATTTACCAGGAACTCAATGCATGAAAACAGTGATTTTGAAGAAATAATTTGGTCTGATTTGGAATAGATAAATCTTCGTGTTTGATAAAAAAAAATGTGTTAAAAAATATTGGCAAGGAAAATTATTTTTTCCTCCATAAATTTCTGTCTCATTCTTCGTCAATGTCCAAAAATAATGAAGTTTCTTATCTGGTCTGAAGTATATTAAATACATTTAATACAAACAATTTTAGTTTTTTTCTTATAAATTTCTTGTATGTTACTTGGGCTTAGTATTTGTGATTTTTATAGTTTTTCCTACAATTATTACGTTTTCTGTACAATTCGTTCATTTTTGGTATTTAATTAAAGCGTCTTTAAGTTTCTTTCCGAAATCTTGTGCATCTCGCCCTAACACAAAATAACGTTAATGCCCTAATCTTATTACAAGGAAAATAGCTTTCATCTTATTAATTCCAAAATACTGACAAAAAAAACCACTATAAAAATCAAGGTGACTGGAAAGATATTGAAAATGAACTGAATGTGTAATGTATAATTATTTAGTGTTTAATATACTAATTACAGGAAACATCAACAATAAAGGGTTACAGATTCTATTTAGCGACAATTTTTTATTTTGGTTTACGGTTAGAACGGAACTCTAGTCGAACTCCTATGGGCAGTAATTTGTGTCCTTTTTGGTTTAACTTTAGCACTCATTTTAATTTTTAATCGTTTAGGATTTAATTATTTGTATATAGCAGTACCCATTTCTTTTATGTTTGGTATAATTATTTATTTTTATTTCTCTTCATTTTCAGTCAATTATGCATAGACAGTAATGTTTGACCGTTTCACATTTAGATCATTGAAGGATTTTATTTTCTGTCCGTCTGTTTCAAATGGCTCTTTAATTTTCAATTACTTAACTCACTAGCCTAATTGTATAATGTACATTCCCAGATTGCTATGAAATCACGATCTTGTATCAGACTTAGCAGACATCTGCCATGCTTGGGATACTTATGTCATGCTTGGCACAGATCATTCACTCTTAGTACTGTTCTCACAGTTCCGCTATGCTTGGCACACTTCTGCCATGCTTGGTACTAGCCACCTGAGGTATATGATTTCTGAGAGTGAAAAACCTCTCAAACATTCATCCTTTTTCTTTGGGTAGTTTACTTTTGCATGTGCGGACTGTTTGTTTTCGTTGTTGTATTTTAATGGGGGCAGATACGATGGACAAGGGTTTTTAAATTCCTTTTGGGAAATCCCAAACTTTTTACTGTTATCGCTTTTCTTCTATTTCAATAAAAATTATGTTTTATGTGCTTTAACCCGTATGCGCCTGAGAGGCTATATTTCTTCCAAAATAAGTTCATTAGTACGGGTATGCATTGAGTTTTTCGTTTTACACAAACTTTTCCTCTTGTTATCTTCCCAATAAATTAGTTTAATTTCCATCAATTATGTTTATGTGCTACTTTTTCATAGTAAATTTATGATGGAATGGCGGATTAGTCTTCTTAGTTATTTAGCAGGATGAGATTGAGGAGCACAAAAACACAAACGTACGCAAACACAGGAACAAGTCTACACACACACACATCAAATTACCAATTACGCACTTATTGTTTGATGCAAGCTGTGCTAGAGTTTTGTTCGCAGGAATTCTTCAATTCAATTCAATCATATATATTTAAATAAAAACACATAATTCCATGTACATAATCTGCCAGGAAAGCACAAAAGTGCTTGACTAGGGCAGAAACTTCACTAAAGAATAATTAAACAATCAACTAACAGAAACAACGAATCAACTGGATTTATCGAAAAAGAGAAAAAAGGGGGGTGAGGAAGAGAAAGAAAACAAAAAAAAGAAAAGAAAAGACCGAAAAGAGGAGGGCCGCATGATATTCAAATCTAAACAGTATTTCTGGAACGACCCTTCACTGCTCGCTTGAAGGTAGTAAGTTTATTTGAGTTCCGGATTTCCAAGGGGATTGAATTCCAGATAGCTGGTGCATATCCGTAGAAAGTCCTTTGCGAAAGCCAAGTTGGGTATCGCACAGAAGATTCTACTCCTGGAGGTAATCATACATTCTTTCATGGACTACTTTCTCATAAATCTTCGAAAAAAGGTAAAATAGAAATGGATCGGTAATTACTCGGTTCATTTTTTGACTTCCCTTTGTGAAGGGGTAGCACTCAGGCTAATTTAAGTCTTTCTGGAAAAGTTCCCTCTTCAAGTGATAAATTAATCAGATGAGTCAAAATAGAAATAACAATTGTTTTTGTTGCTTTAACGATACTTCATCTACTCCACAGGATTGTTATTTCATACACATAATTATTTCATTTATTTCATTTTCATCACAATTTGTAAAAAGGAATTCAGAAGTAACATGACGAGGTTCAAGTTTGGGGACTGGTGGACTTCGAGAACTGAAGATTAAAAGAAAATAGCCAGGTGGGTGTTTCACCCACCTGGCTAACTGCTTGCAATTCTCAATACCCAAGGGTTCTCCCAATAGCCAAACAATTTTCATTTCCAAACGGACTCGGTCTCGGTTAAGGTTTGGGAGAGTTCACGCTTTACATTTCAAAACAGACACCCATCTCGAAAATAAAAGATTTGTCTACTTTTCGTACAAGTTCTACCATTTGCATTCAATGCACATCGAATCAAAATCTCTGAGCGAAAAAATATAGGATTACCCTTTAAATTGATGTGCAAAAGAAAACACTATTTTTAGCTCAGCAGTGGGTATATTTTCTTTTACATAACCTGTTCATTTAAATTAATCTCCGTAGAATCTAACGTGCTTTTGCTAAACAAACATCTTTTGTTTTTTTCTCCCACTTGTTTATGTTTTTGTCAAGTCTCATAAACGAGTTTGCTATCGAATAGATACTAGCAGTGGCGTTATTAAGATTCTTAGAATCTGTTTCAGAAATTGGGCGGGAACAAAAAAGACCATTAGCCTTAAATCCTAACTAAATCCATGCAAGGTTTGAAGCTGAAAGTACATTTCCTATTCTATTAATAAGAGTGGCATAATGGCTTGTACTTTGTGGGGGAAATAGTAATGGCACTTCACCATAACTGAAGTTCAATGAGTCGCATATTTGTTTCACTGCAGACCTTAGGTTTTCTGTGATATGGCACTCTTCCAATAGGTGTCGAATGGACTGTATATCACCTGCACAATCACACATATTTGTTTCACTTAGATTTAATTTTTTCAAGTGTTCTTTTGTCGCGGCATGTTGGGTTCTCAATCGAAATATAATGTTTGCTGCTTTTCGTGTAATTGGTATATATTTTTTATTTGGAGTCTTTCCTTTAAAATATTCTACATAACGATTACTAGATTTTTCAAGGTTCCGATTTATTTCTGATTTCTTTAATAGCCAGGTAATCCTTCGATATTTTGAATAGAAATTCGTGCACTCTGAACTTATTGAGCCTAGCAAGGTAGCCTCCTTTGCTAGTTTGTCCGCTTTTTCATTTCCATCTATGTCACAATGGCTTGGACACCATTGTAATCCAACTGTTATAGCTTTTTCTTGACATTTTTTTAATTCGTCATAGATTCCCATTACAGATTTATGACTATTTCCTTTTATTGCTGCAATCGCCGACCTGCTATCTGAAAGTACTACTGCTTTGCTATTTTGCGGGCATTCTCCATGAATCATTCTTAACGCTTTTTCTATTGCTGTCATTTCTGCATCAAAAACCGACACTCCTTCTTCAAGTCTTCCTGTTATTGTTTTGCCTGTTTCTTTTGATAATACAGAATATCCCACTTTCTCTCCTATTTTCGATCCATCTGTGTAATATTGTTGAAAAGATGGATATTTTTCACTTAATGTATTGAGCAAACAATTTCTTTTAACCTGCAATGAGTCTTCTTTCTTGCAAACTGGATAAGTATCTATATTTATAATAACATCTTTGAAATTTATTTCTGGAGATTCTAGTTTTATTTGTATGAGATCTTCATTAATTCCTAATTTGCTAATAATATTGGCCACAGCAGGTACCAGTGGCTTAGCATAGTTCCATGGAATAAATTTCCAAGCTTCCGAAGTGTGTAGTTGTATTACTTTTTGGTTAGGATGGTTAACTTCATCTGATATTTTCAAAATGTATTTTATTGCAAGTTGTTGAATTCTTCCTTTAAGTGACATTATTCCCGTTTCCATCCTCAAGGCTGGTATTGGTGTTGTTCTCATTCCGCCTGTAATTATTCTTAATGCTTGGTTTTGTATTTTTTCTAGTTGGTAATAATTATTGTCACACATTTCTGCCATCAATGGAGCCGCATACTCTATTTTTGACCGTATTGCAGCTGTATAAAAAAGTTTCAATATTGATCTGTCAGCTCCCCAATTTTTGCCAGCTAAACATTTCATTAGATTAATACTATTGCTAGTTTCCCTTAAAATATTATTGATATGCAGCTTCATGTTGAGTTTCAGATCAATTGACACTCCTAAATATCTGGTATGGTTTACCAATGGTATATGTAAGCCATCCACATCAATCTCTAGTCGCTGAAGATCATTTCTTTTATTTGCATTAAAAATCATAGCTACAGTTTTATTTGAAAACACCAGTTTATTTAAATTTGCCCAATTAACTGCCTCTATGACGGAAATCTTCATTGTTTTTTTAGCTTCTTCTGGAGTTCTCCCTTTTGCCCATGAGACAATATCGTCGGCAAATATTTGGTCGTCTACATTCTTAAACGGGAAGTCTGCCAATACTAAGTTAAAAAGAAGAGGACTTAGGACACCTCCCTGTGGCACACCTTTTGTGAATTGTATCTTGTCCGAGATTACATTTTTAATTGCAACATAAGTTTCTTCAATCTTAGTTAAGCTGATTATTAGGTCGAGCATTTTCCCTTTAATATGCATTGAAAGCTTTTGTGCAACAAGTTGTAATGGGACTGAATCGAAAGCCGATGTTAGGTCTTAAAATATTGCATAAACTGAGTTCTTTTCCTGCATTCCAATTTTTATCTCATTTTCCAGTTTAACTACTGCATCTATTGTACTCCGTTTTTTTCTAAAACCAACTTGGCGTCTACTAAGAGCTTTATCTATTTTTTCTTCTATTCTGTGCTTTATTAAGTGTTCTAGAATTTTTCTGAACACACTTGTCAAAGATATTGGCCTATAATTGTCGGGACTTAACGAGTTCCTACCCTGTTTGAAAATTGGCACTATAAGGCTAGTATCCCATGCTCTAGGCAATCTTGCTTTCGCTAAACACATATTATACAAATGACATAAAAAATCATTACTCTTTGGCCCCATTTCTTTGATTACATCATTTGTAATTCCGTCTAACCCAGGAGATTTATTCTTTGGTAGTTTATTTATGACATGATACAGTTCTTCTATCTCAAAGTCTTTGTCATAATCTCCCTTTTCTTTGACTGCAACCCCAATTTGTTTCTTCATAGTATTGTTTTCTTCCGTAGAGTAACTTGGTAATTGCTCCCTTTTATTGACAAGAACTGCCGCTAGGATATTTGCAATGGTTTTAGGGTCATTTGTGATTTGTCCAGTATGTGGGTCCTGTATTGGTTTGTTTGCTTTTTCTTTGAATTTCCTGGTTAAGGTATTAAATGTGGCCCACATCTTCTTAATAGGGGTATCTTTATTTAACTTTGATTCACAAAACTTTCTCCACGTGTCCCGTTTTAAGTTCATTATTCTACTTTTTACTTTTGCATCTAGCTCCTTGTATTGGATGTATAACTGAGTGCTAAATTGACGCTGTAAGTATCTTTTGGCCTTTCTTCTCTCTTGCACCAGTTTCTGAATTTCGTCATTCCACCCGTGTAAATGCACCTTTTTCAACTTTCTTTGGCAATTTGCACTTATTTCCTTGATTGCGGATTCCATTATTGACATAAACGATTTAGTATCTGTTTCAAGACACTTTAGTTTTTCTGGTAAATTTTCTTCTAATTTTTTACATATATGTAAAATTGTAAAGATGAATTATATAATTGTTTAGTTCATTCAGGTTTTTTGCAATGTGTTAATATTTGTGATTTGGTAAGATTTATAATATTTAGTTTACCTATTGTTGCTAAAGGGAGGGATATATTAACAGGATAAGCTTGTTTTGGTTTTACTTGGTTGTTTTACATTTGCTGTTTTTTTCATAGACATGTATTTTGGGGGTGATACCTGACGCGGGGATGCCATGGATATTCTGTGGTAGCCACAACACTGTGCTGGGTAGAGAATTTAGAGTGGCGAAACCCTATATAGGCCAGTGTATTCTCCTGATGAGCCCTTATGTTGCGTGTTGCCTCTGAATTATTTGTCTATATTATTTTTTTCTATGGTTTGGTAAATGACGACTTATACTTATTGACGACATGACTGCCTGTCCATGGATTATTCTTTATGGTTGATTGTGTGTGGCTATGCTGTTTGACCTATGTGATTGTATGGATGAGTAGGGTTAAGGCCTCATTCAAGTGCTGGTCTATATTAATCACTAATTTAGGAAAACAGTCTTCCTTTTCTCCTTCTGTCTCCTTTTTTTTTTTTTTTTTTTTTTTTTTTTTTTTTTTGTGTTTGTGCTGTAGCATTGGTGATTTCTCTTTTCATGATATATGACTAATTTCGACTTGATTAAATTTTCTCTTTTTATAGTACTGCATTTCCTTTTCCGGTAGTAGGTCAAAGCTTATTTGTATTAATGAATGCGGACTACCTATATCAAGATCTACCCTTGTTTTATATTCCGCTACTTGCATGATTTGGCAGGATGCAAATGTTAGGTCAATGGTGCTTGAATAATTAGTTTGAATATTCATATATGTTACTGTATCCGCTGGAGTTATCAATGCTAAATCAGATACATCATAGGCAAAATTTGTAATATCCTTTCCTGACCTATTTTGTCTACCATCAGATTCCCACAAAATAGAGTTTCTATTTAAATCTTCACATAGGATCTTGGTCCCCTCCATTTTCTGATAAATGAAGTCAAGATCGTTTTTTATAGTGTTTTGGCCATTACTATTATAAATGTTTGTCACGGTATAAGCCGCACCATCTGTTCTTACACATTTTACTATAACAACTTCTAGATTTATCATATTATCACTCACATCTAATATTTCTGTTATTTGGAAATGGTTTTCATTTATTAAGATAGCTACTCCTCCTCCTTTTGATTGTTGGCTTCCTGTATTTTCTCGGTCTATTCTGGCTATTTCATACCCCTTAAAATTGGTGATAATTGGACTATGCCACCATGTCTCTTGCAAGCAAACTATTGTAGGGTTCTCATCCATTAATATTTTCTTAAATTCTACCAATTTCGATTTATTTAAGCTGTTGCAGTTTAATTGCCAAAACTTCATTTTACTATTTCTGGTTAATCTACTATCCTGAATACTCTTACTAGGTCCTGGATTCATGTTCAGTTACTGCTAAAAATCTTTCTTCCATTTCAGGTTCGTCAGAATTAATAATTCCGGGGAATATTGTTTCTGCCGCTCTTTTAATTTCTTGAATCATCTCGTTTCCATTTACTTTTGGTTTCGATACTATTTTTATAGTCTCTATAAGTAGTTTCAATACTTTCTGAATTTGCGCAGGTTCAATTGTTTCTACATTGGCTCTTTCTGAAAACGAATTATTGGTTTGGTTGTTGCTATCGATAGGCATTTGTCTTTCAAGTCCTGTTTTTGTTTTTTCGGCATAAGTCATTTTTGCTTCTTTCCAAGGAATTTTGTTCTTTGATACAATTTTACTGATTTCCATGATTTCCTTGTACTTTTGGCAATTTTTGTCCCCACTAATGTGATCTGTGCTTTGACAATTTCTGCACTTTATCTGACTTTCAGTACAATTTTCCGCAGAATGACCTCTGCGGGCACATTTTCCGCAAGTTTGCGTGTTGGTACGACATACATCTTTTATATGGCCAAACAATTGACAGTTGGTACACCTTCTAGGTTTGGATGTCCATGGCCTAGCAGGAAAACTTAGTGGTCCAACTGTAACCCTATCTGGGATTGGAACATTTGAATATAATACTAAGGATTTAGTGGGCACCAAATCTTCCTCTATCTTTTTTAAAAGTTTCTCAATTTTTGAGATGCCGTATATATTTTTCCATTTTATTTCTATTTGGTCCATTTCTTCAGGGTTGATATTTTCATATAATGTAACGACTTTCTTAAATTGGCTTAAGCTTTTTGGCAGTGATACCTCAATTGGGTAATCGTTAATATAGTCGAGTGCCTTCAAATCTTCAAAATGAATTTTATTCGTTACCTTAACTAGAATATCTCCTCTAGCCATGATTTTCATTTCTTCCTGTACTTGGTAATCCCTTGAGAGCCATAGGCACGCAGTAACTTTGCTGATTTTGTGGCCTTGTTCATTTTCTTTGAGCTTCACTATTAGTGGGGCTATATCCACACTTTCAGCCTCTATTAGTTCAGTATGCGAAGAGCTTGCTGACTCTGGTCGATGCCTTTTGGTTTCAGGTCTCCTTTCTATAGAGCTATCACTCGTTTCACCTTTTTCAATATTTCTAGGGTTTCTTTCACTGTGCCCTTTCTTGTTCGTCCCGGCACCTTTTTTAGGTCGAGACATTTTTTATTTTTTTTTTAATTCACTACCCAACCTTATTTTTGTTTGAGAATACAATTTATAGTCAATGTTTTTGTTTCCCTTCACTTTGATGTTATGTCGCACCCATTTGTCGACTATATAACTCCGATTTTCGTTTTCAGCTTGGTTGATTGCATTAGATAGCACACTCAAACCTTTTGCTGCTTGCTGATCCTGCTTGCTTGCTCAATCCTTAAATATCAAAATTTCCTGCTTGCTTGCTCACCTTTTCCTCCAACCTTTTCATCTTTTGCTGCTTGCTGATCCTGCTTGCTTGCTCAATCCTTAAATATCAAAATTTTCTGCTTGCTGCTTGCTTGCTCACCTTTTGCTGCTTGCTGATCCTGCTTGCTTGCTCAATCCTTAAATATCAACATTTCCTGCTTGCTGCTTGCTTGCTCACCTTTTCCTCTAACCTTTTCACCTTTTGCTGCTTGCTGATCCTGCTTGCTTCCTCGATCCTTAAATATCAACATTTCCTGCTTGCTGCTTGCTTGCTCAACCTTTTCCTGCTTGCTTGCTCAATCTTTAAATATCAACATTTCTCTCGTGTGGCTTCCTGACAAAAAGTAGCCAAGGGCCTGTTCGGATTACCTCTTATTTTTGTCAAGCGAAAACTTTCCGCGTTTTAGGCAACTTTTGGTAAAGGAAATGAAGGAAATGGCGTTGCTCTGTCATGTCCTTCCGTAATTCTGATTTAACTTAACATGTAGGTCCTGTACCGATGTATAAACACGAAGTTAAAACTTGCCTCTGTGCACTAACTCGGGAATTTTATATAGCAATTCAACAGTGCCCCGGATTATAATGCCCCCCGGAGTAATATGATTACTTGTAAATATGATGTCTCTAGGTCAGCATCTAAAAATCTAGCTTTGGAATGAACTACTCGCATGTTTAAGGATTTTCCATCGTTTTTGGGTGTTTACTTGTTCACAAAGTCCTTTCGCATTTTAGATACTCTTTCAGTTGCTTGACAATACAGAATTGTCGAGAAAAATTTAAAACTTAGAATTTGGAATGATTATTTAGAAATTTAGATTATATAGAAAAATTTGGAATGAACTACTTGCAATCGCATGTATAAACATTATCCATCGTCTTTGGCTGTATAAGAATTTTCAAAGTCATTTCACATTTTATATGCTCTTACAGTTACCTGACTACACAGAATTATCAAGAAAAATTTGATTTTAAACGAAATTCTAGTTGTATTTTGCATCAGATGTAGAAAATTTAAAGGGTATTAAATTCTGCTAATTTTGTAATCACTTCGTCCTTTAGTGAGCAGTCTTAAGCTTAACTAATTATTTATTTATGAGTAATTAGTGTGTTATTTGTAAATCAGTCCTGCTAAAAAGTAATTCTTTACTATTACTACCATTACTACTAGCAACTCACCGCTGCACCAAGCCACCTGAAGCCAACACAACTATGTGTACTCCTCCTCCATTCCAATCCATCCCAAAGCCTCCATGTTATAAATCTTTTATTTTATCAAAACATTATGACAACTTATATTTTAAGTTTTGTTGTGGTTTATTAGGATTTTGCATGTTTTTAGTTGTGCCAAAGAAAGACTGGGAATATATAATGGCCAAAAATGGAATGAACTCTGTTGGGTTGAGAGACATTCGATACAATCATATTATCCATATGGTGACTGCGGCAAAAGGTGCTGAGGCTTTTTATACGCTTGAGGTAAAATTGTTTAAAAAAGTTTTTTTTTCAGTTGATGTACAATTTGACGCTTACTTTTCTTTAAAGATCAAATATAAGCTACATCCTTCGATAAGGCCTATGATACAAAGAAAATGCACACTTCCCATCTCCACCACCCCCTGTATTTTGAACAATGTCTTATTTTTGTACTTTCATAATATAAATAAAAAATCTCCCCCCCCCCTAGGTTTAAAAAATATTTTTTCCTTGTATTTTCATGAGACAAATCGAAAACAAATCCTTGGTCGGTGAGACTTATGACCATTTTCTTCCATTAGTTACACAAATAGACTTTTACAGGTTACTTTAAAAGGTAGAAATTGACATTACGTGAAAGTACGTCCTTCAGCAAGGTCTATAAAAACAAAATGCTCAGTTGCCCCCTCTGCCTAGACTCTTAGCAATACCTTGTTTCATACTTCCATAAAAAAAATAAAAGATCCCCCACCTAGATTTCGAAAAAAGATTTTCGAAAAAAACTGAAAACTGATTAAGCACAGCCTGTTGTCGGTAAAACATACACAGAGAAGTATGCCATACTATGCTACACATTTAGCAAGCTTAACTCAGTTCAATATAGAAACTAAATACAAGTTTGTGATCAATAGTGCTAATTCTGGTCTGTCAAATTAGTTTACGGGTTAAGGCTTCAGCCAGGTACTGAATGTTTCTACTCCCTCTGAGAAGAGGGTCTTCTTCTTCATTCGAAAGTAGACGCTTAGGATGATCCTAATTTAGCTGTCTGAATTTTTTGTTGTATTGCACAAATTTTGCGCGGCTTTCTTTCAATTGGCTCAAAAATCCCTTCAATGACACATTATTTAAGTTTAGCTTTAGCCCCAGACTACGTTCAGATAGTTTATCCTTGAGGTAGGACACAATGTCCTTGTGGTTGGACCTAACATAAACATAGTTTTTAATTGAAGTCCGAGACATTGGTAGCATAAAGCTAGGTCTATTTTAAACTTAAGGCGATATATTGTCATTGTCTAGATCAAAGGGGTACTGACTTGACACTTTCATGTAAATCATGAATTACGAGGCAAGGAGGTTCGCTAGAGGGATGATCAGAGATTAAAAAAAGACAGTACTGGAGGTAAATTGAGTTATATCGTTGGATTTTTACTTTTTATAAGATGGAAAGGGGCAGAAGGCTGGGTAGAGACTAGGAACTTCTAACTGATGATGAATTTCAACGTATTATTTACATCGACGACGATTTTTTTTTTCTTTAGTATTTTCTTTCTATTAGTGACATTGTAAAAATTGAGAAATAAGAGTGGGAGTGTATTCGCCTCCAAGGCGAAGAATTCTTTTTAGTACCTAGCTTAGATGGCGTTAATGGTATTGTGATTTTTTATGAATTGCATGCCACACCGCTCGTTACTGCCCCTTGGATGACAATTGAATGCGCAGAAATTTTCTTTGGCAAGACCACTTGAATATTTCATGGATTTGGTTTTAACAAATAAAGGAAATTGGAAAGAATTTAAAAGAAATCGGAAATTCGGACGAATTAAAAATAGAGGTTGCATGTTTTGACAACATTTCCTGAACTTTCTACACTCGCAATCGACAAGTACTGTGAACCGTATGGGGCAAGCCCTATGGTCTTGCTGGCGTTTTATTAATTCTTCGTCAGCTAACAAAAAAAGTCCTCTTGAAGCTAATTTACTGTGATATTTCACTAATAACAAAATCTAGCCAGCGCTTAATTGAGCCAATTAGTTTTTTTCTGTAGAATTTTCTGATTGGCTCACATTAATACCAGCTGATTCTTGCTATCATTAAATAAAAAAAAAATAGTTTTTTTTTAAACTGAAAGTAAGGACAATATTAAAAGTTAAAACGAACAGAAATTACTCCGTATATGAAATGGGTTGTCCCCTCTTCAACGCCTCGCTCTTTACGCTAAAATTTTTAATTGTTTTAAAAAATAGAATTGTGGCAAAGAGTCAAACTTTAGCGTAAAGAGCAAGGGATTGCGGAGGGGACAACCCATTTCATACACGGAGTAATTTCTGTTCGTTTTAAGTTTTAATATCTCTCCTTACTTTCAGTTAAAAAAAAAACAGTTTTCTTTATTTAATTTCTGAACGTTTTTGAATTAATGCATTTTTGATTTTGGCTCTCCGCATATAAATTAATAAAATGAAATTTGCATATTAATTCTTTTTTTGCTAAATGGCTTTCTCTTAGTTTTGATTAGACGATTTTGAGAAATAAGGGGTGGGGAAGGAGGCCTAGTTGCCCTCCAATTTTTCGGTTACTTAAAAAGGCAACTAGAACTTTTAATTTTTAACGAACGTTTTTATTAGTAAAAAATATACGTAAATTAAGAATTAACTTAGGTAACAAACTTTTATATTCTTATATTTTTTATTATGTATATGAGGGGGTTTTTGAGAGAGAAAGATGGGTTTATTAATATAAATAACAAAACAAAACAAGCAAATGGCCCGAAGCAAAGCTTGTTTGGGCTTACAACCCCAATACACATACATATAAAACAATACGAAAAAGAAGAAAAAATAAAAAGAAAAGAAAAGGAAAAAGAAAGAAAGAAGAAGAAAAAAAAATCAATTACCCTGCATTTCAATCGAAACGGATTTACACTTCAAAAGAGACAAAACAAAAAGAAACTAAAACCACTTTACCAGTATCGCCAAAATCAAAACCAACATCTTGGCTCCACTTGAGGTCCACTCAACTATCAAAATCATAAATATTAGGGCAAAATAGCTTTAATTCCCGCCGAAATTCAAGAAAGCTATCCAAGTTTCTCAAAGTCGTAGGTAAACAATTCCATGCATGGGGTCCTAGATGCCGAATAGAGAATTGAGATCTACGAGTAATAGTAAGCGGACGACGAATTATATCGAACTGTCTCGTAGAATGTGTATGAATATCACATCCTAATTCAAACATACTTTTGAAACATATTGGTAAACAATTATGAAAATATTTATATATAAACAGGCTTCGATAAAAAATAATAAGTCCTGCTAAAGGCAAGATTTTGCATTCTATATACCTCTTTTGTACCGAGTCTTTAAAACCTACACCACATAACACTCGAAGCGCTTTATTCTGCAAAACTCGAAACGATCGAGATGAGAAGGAAATGTACTACCCCAAACATTGCAACAATATAGCAGATAAGGATGAATTAAGGAATAATACATTGTTCTTAAAATATCTCTTGGGAAAATATACTGCAACTTTCTTAAAATGCCAACATTCCTAGCGAGTTTAAGAATAATATAATCTATATGTTCTCTAAAGCTGAGACATTCATCAATTAAAACTCCTAGATATTTTGTACAATTCATTCTTAGAATACCCATATCAGCAATATTAAGTCTGTCTATCCAAGGGTAATAATTTGAGCTCCTACCATACAATAAAAAGCAAGATTTACTATAATTCAAATTTAACTTATTAAGCTTCATCCAATTTTGTACAAACTTCAGACAAGAACTAATACGATTCAACAGCTCAATTCCTGTTTGTGCAGCCACAGTTATATGAGTGTCATCCGCAAAGCTGGGAACAATTACTTTTTCCCCGTTACATCCAATGTCAAGATCATACGAAATCATATTAAAAGCTCTACATAAATCATTTATAAAAATTAGAAATAACAGGGGACCAAGAACAGATCCTTGAGGTACTCCAAATTTAACACTACTGACTGAAGAAACATTATCTCCTAGTTGTACATATTGAGTTCTTTCTTTTAAAAACGAGGACAGTAATTCAAGAAATGGTCCTCTAAAACCGTAATTTTCTAATTTGGCAATGAGTATAAAATGGTCAACGCAGTCAAAAGCTTTTACAATATCAAGAAAAACAGAAGCGACTTTCATACCATTATCCAACGCATCATTCACAAAAGTTGTCAAAAATAAAACAGCATGCTCAGTAGATAAACCCTTCCGAAAACCAAATTGATTTGGATTAAAAAATGATTTACTCTCCAAAAATTCAACCATTCTTTTAACAATCAATTTCTCAAACAATCTAGATATTACTGGTAATAAAGAAATGGGCCTATAATTTCCTAGTACATTTTTATCTCCACCTTTATAGACAGGAATAACTTTTGCACTTTTAAAACAACTTGGAAACACCCCAGTCCTTAAACATTCATTAAATAAATACACTAAATGACCGGAAATAACAGGGTAAATATACTTTAAAGTTTTAACTGTTACAAAATCAGAGCCTAAAGCTCCAATTTTTTAAATTTTTCAATGTTTCAGAAAGCTCAGAAGCGTTGATTGGCTTCAAATATGCTGAAACATCACTTGCATTCGATAAATATTTCTTAAAACTACCTTCATGCTCAGAAATAACTATACTTTGGACCAAATCCTTTCCCACATTAGCAAAATAACGGCATTTTCTATCAGCAGTTGTACTATCATTATGTATACCGTCAGGAAATATACCATCATTATTAGGACTTACGACGGATTTTATAATTTGCCATGTTTTTCTAGGGTTACCTTCACAAGATTTAAATTTATTACGATAGTAATCAGCTTTGGCTTTACGAAGTAGTACATTTAACTGGTTACTATAAATCTTGTATTCTGTTTTATCACTTACACTATTACTAGCCGCACACATTTTGAACAAATATCTTCTTCTAATAATAGCCTTTAAAAGAGCTTGGGTGATCCAGGGTTTCTTTGGAGGTTCTCTACGACGAGTTGCATTTTTACAAATACTACAATCAATCAATAAACTATTTATAATTGAATACCAGTTTTGAAACTTAGCATTAATATCTAGTTCATTATTATTTAAAAATTCAAAATTACATTTCTCTAACTTTACTTTATAAAGAATGAGCACATTATTATCAATGATCACTTTTTTATATCTATTTTGTGAATTTGAGTTAAGCCTAGTACCTTTACTAAAAAATTTTTGAACACTCAAAAATATCCCAAAATGGTCAGATACTTCATTTATTATCACACTTGCATTATAGTAACTGACATTAGCAAAAATATTATCAATCAACGATGCTGAATTCATAGTAACCCTAATTGGGACTGTAATCGTAGGCTTCAACCCATAACTCAGCATAATATTTAAAAACTGGCTAACTTCTGTATTAATAAACAAATTCATTAGGTCAATATTGAAATCACCACACACAAATATAGGTAAGTTTCTACTCCTAATCATGTCCAACTGTTTTTCTAGTAACATAAAAAATTCATTAATATTACTCGACGGAGGTCTATAAACAACAACCAAATAAAACACCTTGGATTTCTTGCTAATCTCTAATACCAAGCTCTCAAATACCATTTCTCTATTAACCCTTAAATCATCTCTTTCTATAACTAGCAAGTCTTTTCTAATGTAAGCACCCAGTCCACCATGCTGACGAGTCTCCCTATTCTTCAGAAACAATCGATAATTACCTATTTCTAATAAACTAGAATTATGATTCTGTAACCAAGTTTCAGTTAGAGCTAATATTTGAATTCCAGAAAACATACATAGTTCATTTAAATATGTTACACTGCTTTGCAGTCCCCGACAATTCAAGTAGAAAACCGTAAGAGAATCATTAGGCATCGATTCAGAAATATCAACCGGGCTAATATAGCGTACTGCTATTTTACTTTCCTCTACAACAAAATCATCAATCCCTCTACTTTCATCTATTAACTCCAAATGAGCCAAATTAAGTGGACTATTCTCAAGTGGACGCAATCTATCAAAATCTACAACCATTTTCAAAATCATTTAAACGGTACTGGTCAAGTAAGAAAAAATCATCATAACTATCCAATATTATTCTCCTCAGTAAATCCCGGGACGAATGAAAGTTAAAAGAGCCTTTAATAACTTCCTTTAAAAAACGGAAATAATTATAACCAACAATAACATGACTGAAATAACTATCCTTAACACAAGCAATAAGTGAATTAAAAGAAAATAGATTAAGAAAATATACAAACAGAAAAAAGATACAAGCAATACTTTTCCTCTCCAATATCGGCCAAGGAAGGAATGAATTGCAAACTAACATAATTCTCAATATTTATTTACCGGATACCTACACAATATAGACTCACAAATGCACCACACACTCACACTAAAAGGGAAAAAAAAGGGAAATTATTTACTTTTCTCCTTGACATAAATTAATCTTGACATCAAAAACAACATCTACAAACATACACTTAAAAGAAAAAAAATATAAGCAAAGGGAAAAAAAACAAAATAAAAACAAAAAAAAAAAAAAAAAAAAAACATTTACATGGACATACAACATAATTATAATTTCACTGTGGAACACCTCCTAAACACATTGGTTGGCTTATTTCGGGAATTAATTGGTCACATTGATAAACAGCTTTCACTCCATTTCCTCTTTCGACACGAATAACTGGCGGAACGGAATTCGAAACCCAAGACGATATACCCAGTGCAGTCAATTTATCCTTCATTGCAAATAACTTTTTCCTAGCAACACGAATAGAAATAGGTGCATCATCACTCAAATGAATGTTAATGTGATTAGCTACTGACTTGCCTTTCAGCCGTTTACCTCTTTTCAATATATCTACCTTAACATCAGATGACCGAACATTCACTTAAAAAATTTTTTTTCTCCTTTTTTACCATCACAATAGAGAACTTCGGTGCTTCAGACATCTGCAGACCGCCCTCACAAATTTTTTGAAAAATAACTTTAGCTTCATTTTGGCTTTCACACGGAACATTCCACACAATTAGGTTGCTTTCATTAGATCTATATTCAAGGGACATTAGGCGGTTTGATAGATTAGATGTAGAATCTCTGAAGAAACGAGCCTCTTCCGAGACAACACAGAGATGTTTCTTGAGTTCATCAATTTCGCTTTTTACACCAGTAACATCAGCTTCAACACGATTAACTTCTGTTTTTAAATTTGTATGTCCAGATTCCACTGTTGAAATACGGCATTCCAAAGTTTTTAATCTACCATCAATTGACTCCAAAACCTTCTTATTATCTTCCAAAACCTTCTTATTATCTTTTACAATTTCTAACATCTGAGTGAAATTATCAGCCAAAGATTGTAAAGATAACTCATCATTAGCTTTCGAAAACACTGAATTTAGACCACTTGATGCATCCGAAATATCAAACATGGAGCGGTTTGATAGGTCATTATCAGTTGATGCATTTTCAGTTCTTTTCTGCTTCTTTCTTTTCCCCATATTTATGTAGAAATATACGGAACAATCTTACCGGAAAAAAAAGTGTCAGACTATTATCCATGCCATTGCCAACATTCAATGCATTAGTCCCCAATCAAGGGCATGGCTAACACCGCTATATAGCACAAAGACTAATCCAGGAACTCAGAAACTATAGGCCAAGAAAACCAAGTATAATCGCATCAGAAACTATAAGCCAAAACAACCAAGTTTGGTCACATCAAAAAACACATCCTTAGTCACAACTTTTTAATTCAGGGGCATATACAAGCCATTGATCCTTTTGTATTTTCCCTTCATCATTCAGTTCTAATCTTGAACACTATATTGAACACTATTACTAATCTTGAACACTATGATTCATTTCATCACACATTCTATGTAGGTACCCGGATTCTGCTGTTACTCGTTCAAAGTCAAATTCAGGTAGTATTACCAGTCAAGCTATTTCAATTCAATGCAAAATATCCAATAAGTTATTATCCTCTGACACTAAATGATGTTTATAGGGGGGCTATTTAAACCCTTTCTTACAAAGAATGCGTTATAAATGCTCCATATTGACGACCAAATTTATAATGAACTATGTCCAATCCAGATATACTAATCCAATTATGCAAGTTAGACTATATCAAGAAACCGGTTTTTCTCACTGGTAACTTTGAGCGCACAGATAGGTGTTCACGGAATGAATGCTATTTCAGTACTGATAATCTCTGTTTGTATTAAGTTTTAATGCTACTCCTTACTTTCAGTTGAAAAAACTTTTCATGTTAATTTTTTCATTGTTTTTTTTTCTATAGTAATGCTAGAAAATACCGCGCCCTTTTCATTGAATTTCTCTTCCCCCATGACATAGTCCTCCAAGGAAAGATCCTCCCACATAGTCCCCTCCCCTCCCCTCAACCCCAAACCCAAAAAATCCCCCTGAAAACGTATGTACACTTGCCAATAACCATTCCTGTATGTAAACACTGGACAAAGTTTGTAACTTGCAGCCCCTCCCCCAGGGACTGTGGGGGATTGAGTCATCCCAAAGACATGGTTATTATGGTTTTCGACTATGTGGAACAAAATGGCTATCACAGAATTTGGTCCGTTGACTTTGGGAAAAAAATGAGCGTAGGTGCCTTCCAATTTTTTTAGTCACTTAAAAAGGGAACTAGAACTTTTCATTTCCTTTAGAATGAGCCCTCTTGCAACATTCTAGGGCCACTTGGTCGACACGATGACCCCTGAAAAAAACAAAAAAAAACAAACAAAAAAAACACCCACCCGTGATCTGTCCTCTGGCTAAAAAAACATAATCCCCCAGAAAATCGCTCCCCTAACTCTTCTCAACCCCCCCCCTCAACCTAAAAATCCCCCAGAAAACTTCTGTACTCTTCCAAATAACCCATTACTATATGTAAGCACTGGTCAAAGTTTGTAACTTGTGGCCCCTCCCATGGGGACTGTGGGGGAGTAATTCGTCCCCAAAAACATAATTATAAGGCTTTTTGACTACGCTGAACAAAATGGCTACCCCAGAATTTTGATCCGGTGACTTTGGAAAAATAATTAGCGTGGCAGGGGGCTTAGGTGCCCTCCAACTGTTTCAGTCAATTAAAAAGGGCACTAGAACTTTTTATTTCCGTTGGAATGAGCCCTCTCGTAAGATTCTCGAGCCACTGGGTCGATACGATCACCCCTGGAAAAAAAAACAAAAGACAAAAAAACAAACTAATAAACACACATCCGCCATCTGCCTTCTGGCAAAAAATACAAAATTTCACATTTTTGTAGATAGGAGCTTGAAATTTTTGCTACCTGATACGCTGAATGCGATGGTGTGATTTTCGTTAAGATTATTTGACTTTTATGGGATGTTTCCCCCTATTTTCCAAAATAATGCAAATTTTCTCAGGCTCATAACTTTTGATGACAAATATTAAATTTTATGAAACTTATATATTTAAAATCAGCATGAAAATTCGATTCTTTTAATGTATCTTTTAGCATCAAACTTCCGTTTTTTTTAGAGTTTCGTTTACTATTGAGCCGGGTCGCTCCTTACTACAGTTCCTTACCACGAACTGTTTGACTAAAATATCATTGCGAATAGGCCTTTACTTATGTTAATAATCGCTTATATTCTCTTTTTCCCTCATCTTTCCTTTTAGTAATTGGTTTGGGTGGATGGAAAAAATTCTAGGGAATAATTGTATTTTTTGTTGCTTTCATTTTTGAAGATAAACCTTCCAACAAGACTGTATTGGGAGGGGGGATTACTGTGTTTCATCCCCCCTCCCGAACTTTTGGTCCAACTCGTAAAAAAGGTAACAAAAATGCATATAAACAAATTGTTGATGTGTTTTGTAGAGTTTTGTTTGTGAAACCCCTGAAAACAATAGACCTCTGAACAAAATCCTGGGAACGCCCTTGCCTTCCAGTAAGATTTTTTAATTTTGTTTGATTTCTAATTTCTTGGTTAGTCAACATACTTAGTTCACCAGTTCCTGTTAGAATTCTCCAGCAGGGGTAAGACTTGAAAATGGCCTTTCTCAATATATTCTTTTTTTCACTTTTCCGTCACTTGCTTAGTAACTTTTCACTTCATCAAGAGGACATTTTGGATCCTTATATGTTTAAAGTTAATATTTAAAGTCAGGGGATTTGCCCCCCCCCCCCTCGAAATGTTTGTCCGACTCGTAAGGAAATAACAAAATACAAATGAACAAATTTTCGATATATTTTTTAAAGTTTTTTCGCACCCCCCCCCCTCGACCTGGAAAGCATCTAGAATATATATATATATATATATATATATATATATATATATATATATATATATATATATATATATATATATATATATATTTATATATATATATATATATTTATATAACAGATGTCCGAAATCAGGCACTGTTCAATTGCTGAGGCATTACCAAGGGAATAAATTAAATTAATGAAACTCTAGGTGAAGGGACATTAACTTTTTTAAGCCTAGGAAAATCGGGATCATTAAAAATTTTCATTATAAGCTGATGCTTAAAAAGAAATGCTCAACTGGTCTTGTAGCTACAAGGCAACTGTAAAACACCAATTTTACCCTGTATTTCCTAATACCTTATTTTACCAATTTAACCTTATTTTACCAATTTTACCTTATTTTACCAATTTTACTTACCGAGTTTTTATTTTACGATAATTTACAACACTACCTGTAGCTAATATATGTTCCAGGCAACTTTTGAGACGGATGACCGATTATGGCGAATAAGAAATGCAAATTTTTTTTAATTAAACGAATTCGCAGTATATTTTATATTCTTTTATCTGTTTTGTTTAGCTTTTTTCGTCCTTTTTTGGTGCTTAGGATGGACTGTACACATTAGTTCAAAGTTTCGCCATTACTTCTGCAATAATTAAGCTCATTCGGTTTTATATTCTGAATATGTTATGTTTTTATGGCACTTGGTATTTACCAAGTGACATATAGCAATCGCAAATTCTGTCGACCTGTCTGTCGGTCCCGGTTTTGCTAGTTTAGGCACTTTCAGGTAAGCTAGGACGATGAAATTTCGCAGGCGTATCAGGGACCGGACCATATTAAATTCAAAATAGTAATTTTCTCGATTTGCCCATCTGGGGGAGGGAGTGGGGGGCCGGTTAATTCGAATAAAATAGAAAAAATGAAGTATTTTTAACTTACGAACGATTGATCAGATTTTAATGAAATTTGATGTTTGGAAGGATATCTTGTCTCAGAGCTCTTACTTTAAATCCCGGCCAGATCTGGTGACGTTGAGGGGGGGATTTGGGAGGAGGAAACCTAAAATCTTGGAAATCACTTAGAGTGGGGGGATCGGGATGAAACTTGGTGGGAAAAATAAGCACAAGTACTAGATACATGATTGACATAACCAAAATGGACCCACTCTCTTTGGGGTAGTTCGGCGGGGGGTTAATTCTGAAAAATTAAAAAAATGAGGTATTTTTAACTTACGAACGGGTGATCGGATCTCAATGAAATTTGAAATTTAGAAGGATATCGTGTCTCAAAGCTCTTATTTTAAATCCCGACAGGATCTGGTGACATTGGGGGAGGGGGAGTTGGGGGGAACCTAAAATCATGGAAAACGCTTAGAGTGGAGGGATCAGGATGAAATTTGGTGCTTACGAAGGAGTGATCAGATCTTCATGAAACTTCATATTTAGAAGGACCTCGTAACCCAGATCTCTTATTTTAAATCTCAACTGGATCCAGCGTCACTGGGGAGGGGCAGTTGAGGGGGACCGGAAATCTTAGAAAATACTTAAAGCGGAGAGATCAGGATGAAACTGGATAGAAACAATAAAAACAAGTCTAAGATACGGAACTGACATAACCAGACCGGGTCCGCTCTCTTTGGTGAAGCTGGGGGGGGATTCGGAAAAATGAGGTATTTGTAGCTTACGAACGGGTGACCAGATTTTAATGAAATTTGATATTTAGAAGGATCTTGTGCTTTAAAGCTCTTATTTAAATTCCGACCAGATCCTGTTACATTGGGGGGAGTTGGAGAGGGAAACCGGAATTCATGGAAAACGTGAAAATTGGGGTATTTTTATTTTTCAAATAGGTGATCGGATCATAATGAAACTTGATATATAGAAGGATCTTATGCTTCAGATGCTCTATTTTTCGCTCGAATTGGATCCGGGGACCCAGGGGGTTGGAGGAGGGAAACAGAAATCTTGAAAAATGCTTATAGTGGAGAGATCGGGATGAAACTTGAGGGGAAGAATAAGCACAAATTCTAGATACGTGATTGACATAATTGGAACGGATCCGTTCTCTTTGGAGGAGCTTGGGGTGTTAATTTGGAAGAATTAGAAAAATTGAGGTATTTTTAACTTAAGAACGGGTGACCGGATCTTAATTAAATTTGATATTTAGAAGGAATTCATGTCTCAGAGCTCTTATTTCAGATCCCGACCAGATCTGTTGACATTGGGGGGAGATAGAGGGGGAAATCGGAAATCTTGGAAAACGCTTAGAGTGGAGGAATCAGGATGAACCTTGGTGGATAGAATAGGCAAATGTCGTAGATACGTGATTGCCGTAACCGTACTGGATTCGCTCTCTTTGGGGGACTAGGGGGGAGGGGTTCAGTGCTTTGCTGAGTTTGGTGCTTCTGGACGTGCTAAGACGATGAAAATTGGTAGGCGTGTCAGGGAGCTGCACAAATTCACTTGATAAAGTCGTTATTCGGACTTCTCCGTAACAAGGAATTATCAATACCAAATAGTTTTCCCCTCGGCACAATTCTGTCACAGAGATTTGCAGTACAATACTCAGAGGTGCCAATTGAAGGGGACAATCAACATCCTCTCAGATTTTAGAAAATCGTCTCTTTGGGTCGTTTTATTAAGAAAGCCCCTCCTACATTTTAAATACTTTTTTCTATTTTAGTACTATTTTAATACTTTTGTCTCTATTTTAGGTTCTAATAATCTTGCTGATTTGTTAAATAAGTGTGCTTCCATGATTTAATTAGTAAGAAATTCATGCAAGAGGATTCTTGTAATTATCCTCTGTTTTTGTTTCGTCTCCATGGTTACCAAGAAATAAAGCAGGAATGATCCGTCTTTAAAAAAGCTGGGGCGTGAAGATCTATTCTAAATAATTATAATCCTGAAAAAGATATGATTAAGTTATACACATATTGAGTTATGTACATTTGAGTAAGTAAATAATATTTATTATTTATATTGAATATAGAGATAATTAATCCGGTTGCATAGCATCACTGCCTGGCAAAAAGGTCATACGTAATATTTCAAAAGTGGGATAATTACCAGAATCCATTTGCCGGAATCGGTATATATATATATATATATATATATATATATATATATATATATATATATATATATATATATATATATATACTAGCTGTTGGGGTGGCGCTTCGCGCCACCCCAACACCTAGTTGGTGGGGGCGCTTCGCGCCCCCCCCCAAGCCCCCCCGCGCGCGTAAGTCGTTACGCGCCATAATAGTTACGCGCCATTGTAGTTGTGTCCCTATGTCCCACCTGTGAATATAGATAGATATATATATATGGTTTTAACTACGTAAAACTTGCGAATATACAACATTCTTTGCTGTCCCATTGTCTTTGCATATAAATAGATTGTCAGGTTTACCGACTCTTGAACATGCAACATATAATGGTCCATGGGAAAACAATCTGTATTCAGATCTATACCTCATGATTCTAATGATTGCCCTTGAGCTTTGTTGATGGTGATTGCTAATCGACCATTCCCTGTCCCGGTGTCCCGGTCGTCATTTACATCCCCCTGTTTCCCCCGGTGTCCCCGTTGTAGTTGTGTCCCTGTGTCACGGTCGTCATTTATATTCCCTGTGTCCCGGGTCCCGGTCTTCATTTGTATCCCGGTGTCCCGGTCTGTACTTTTTAGTTTTTTTGTCCCGGTCGTCATTTATATCCCCCTGTTTCCCCCGGTGTCCCCGTTGTAGTTGTGTCCCTGTGTCCCGGTCGTCATTTATATTCCCTGTGTCCCGGTCGTCATTTGTATCCCGGTGTACCGGTCTGTATATACATTCGTTTTTTAGTTTTGTTTTTCTCCTTTATTTTTTCCTTTTTTAGTTTATTTAGATTTTTAGATTTTTTAGTTTTGTCCTGGTCGTCATTTATACTCCCTGTGTCCCGGTGCTTTGTTGATTGCTAATCGAACATTCCTTTTGTCCTGGTCGCTTTCTCTTTGAGTGTCGTCATTTATTTTTTTCTTTTTTAGTTCTTTTAGTTTTTACCTTTTTTAGTTTTTTTTTAGTTTTTAGTTTTTTTAGTTTTTTACCTTTTTTTCGTTTTTAGTTTTTTTTGTAGTTTTTGCCTTTTTTAGTTTTTTTAGTTTTTTAGCTTTTTTATTTTTTTTATTAGTTTTTAGTTTTTTTTGTAGTTTTTGCCTTTTTTTTCTCTTTGAGTGTCGTCATTTATTAGTTTTTTCCTTTTTTTTTAGTTTTTTATTGGTTTTTACCTTTATTTTAGCTTATTTTTCAGTTTTTTCCTTTTTTTTATTTTTTTTTATTTTTTATTTTTTTTAGTTTTTTACCTTTTTTAGTTTTTTTAGTTTTTTTAGTTTTTTAGCTTTTTTACTTTTTTTATTAGTTTTTAGTTTTTTTTGTAGTTTTTGCCTTTTTAGTTTTTTATTGGTTTTTACCTTTATAGTTTTTTTAGTTTTTTAGCTTTTTTATTTTTTTTATTAGTTTTTAGTTTTTTTTGTAGTTTTTGCCTTTTTTAGTTTTTTCAGTTTTGACGTCACCTGATCCAGTTTTTTCAGGTGACGTCACCTGACACATCCATCCACACATCCACAGACAGACAGACAACTTATTTTTATATATATAGATATATATATATATATATATATATTCCTTTTTTTTGCTTCATGGAAATGCTGAGATTTTACATACAAGACTATTTAATTTAAAAAAAAGTTTTGCTGATGGAAGTAAAGAGTGAAGACGAAACTTCAACTTCAAATTATTGCTCTGCAGCCAATATATTTTCAATATTGGTTCAATAAACTGACTTTTAATATTGTTCTGAACTTGTAGCAGCAGGCGTATTTCCTAAAGGAGCAGAAGAAAAAAGAAAAGAAAAAAATAGGACACATAAATGATACGCATTCAGAAAAGTGATCTTCCTGGTTGTTCAAGGTGTAATGGGGGGTGGCTTTATTTATCCTGTGTAGGTTTTCGACAATAGTGATTCTGATAGTATACTTTTCCCTTCGATCCGAAGTGATTTTTGAGGAGTTTCTGTAAGACCATGACCAGAGGGGACTAGGATATATACCCCCCCCCCTCGAAAAAACCGTTTCGAGCTCTTTCAAAATTCCTGTAAATGTGTTTTCTAAGTAGTATTTTACTATTCAGATTAATCAAAATAATAATTACCATTTCTTAATCAGCAACAAACGGAATTTTCACCATGAAGTTTTTTAAACGTGTAATAATTAATGAATAAATAAATTCTTATTGTCATTTTATTTATAATATTCTTAATTGTATTATTAAGTTTTATCATATTACATCCGTATTTTTTGACACGAAAGGTGAAATCATATTCTCTTTGGGTAGGTAAAATCACGAAGTTATGGAAGCTACAATAGCGGGACGAGACAATTGCTATCTGCTTACCTTGAAGGAGTAAATTTTTCTTACTCAAATTTGTTTGACCCGTCGTTTTCCTGTGTTTGTCCCGCATTTGCACCTCAGTTTTGTAACAAGTGCTAAATTTTGAGGGACTTGATTTTTTTTTTGTGTGTGTGTGTGTCAGTTCACTCTAACTATGTGTGGGGTTAATTGTCTTCATATATCCAACTTTGCCAATATTTTTCTTAAAGCGATCAGCTGAATTTTTGGGGTCCAGGGCTTAGACCCCAAAGAAGATTTACAAAGTACCAAGGACGCCAAAATAAATACACACCTAGACCCATCTTAGGCTCACTCATCCCTGAAATTGGTGATTTTTTAAGATTTTTGTTTTGGCTGTTTCAAAATTATGAAAAATTTAAGGCAGTGCCGCATTCTCGTCAGTGTTGACACATTGAACCGTTAAAATGTATTAGCAAAACTATTTACTTTAATTTGACAACACTTTTTGTCCGACAAAATTAAAATATTAGTAATATCTTGGTCTCTAAAGACAACTGCTCTTTCAAAGGAAAATACATCATCTCAAGCAGTTTAAAAAAAAAAAAACGATGAATATTCGTCTGAGTTTCTTTTTTTTTAATTTGTCGCCGCTATTACGAAAAACTGTATAACTCCATATGAAGATCTTTTCATTATAAAATGAGATCCCAATGTTCCTATTTTTTTTAGATGTTCATGATTTCCACTTAAACAATTCAAATAATCATATTTCATTTTCACTTTCCATGGTAATTTAATGTAATTTGATTAGCCATTCGAAGTTCTCAAATTATTTGTAGTTATGTAAATTTCGACCTAACCAATTCAAACAATCATATTTTATTTTCACTGTTTTATTTGTTGCTGTATAAGTATCAACTCAACCAGTTCCACCATATTTTTATTTTTACTGTCCTTGGTGCTTTAAGGTGGGATTTGAAACTTGACAATGATAAATGTCCACAGTGACCTTGAATAATTTCTGAGGGAAATATACCTTACCCACTTGGATATATATACATATATATATATATATATATATATATATATATATATATATATATATATATATATATATATATATATATATATATATATATATATATATATATGTCTTGTTCCTGTGTATCCTGTGTTTGCCCCACATTTATAAACCGCATTGTAGTTAGCAGTAAATTTGGGGAGTAGATTTCCATTTATATGGTCGAGTTCATGCCTGGCAAAGATCCAAAATTTAAGACTCTACACCTTTTCATAGAAAAGTTGGAGCTTGAAGCTAGTACCTCAAATCCCTAGTTTATTTGACATTTTTACAATTTTCTCCAATTTGTCTTGGGGGTGTGATGTGAGTATTTACTTTATTTGAATGTATGCCGAATGGCGTTTGCTCCACACATGAAGCACTTCGCACTGTATATGGCACACTTTACGTCAGGCATGGCATACATCCACATGGCTCGTACCACCTGGTGTGCATGTTCTTTGAAAGGGACAACTCCATTTTGTTGGTGCATAAATTTTAAACATCAGGCAGAAGGGCCGGAAGTTTTTTTTTTTTGGGGGGGGGGTATGTTTTAGACATGAGATATTAGACATGAGGCATATCTGAGTTTTTGTTCGTATAAATGTTTTTCTAAAGCTACTTCCGGTGGGTGGGCACTTGAGAGAGTAACGAGAGATAGCCCGAGATAGGCATGCCCGTCTTTGTTATATGTGTATAGCAACTTTACTTACTTTATAACTATTAATTAATTTGCTATTGAATGATTAATTTATTGATTGATTAATTCTGTTTGAAATCGATTTTTTTTTCTAATTCTCTATATAAGTTTAGCTGGGCGCCCTGAAATATCCATAGATGCAAGTAACCAAAATTCTAGAGTGGATTAGATATTTTAAGTATTTTTTTCATATTAATGAGAGGGGGGAGTGGAACCTTGCATTTCTCTTCTCTCTATGCATATACGTCTGACTTATGGTATATTCCAAAATTTGATCTCTACTTTTATAGCTAGAAAGTACACTTTTTGGGGTTTGAAGAAGTATTTAGGGTTTGATGGGGTTTTGTTTAGTTTTGCATCAAATTTTTGGAGCACGTTCCTTTGAAATAACTAAACTAGTACGATATTTTGCTAAGTAAATCTAAAAAATATCTGGGGTTTACCCTAACGTTTTGAAGTACTATCTTATTAGATGTGGTAATTATGCATGACAGACGTCAATAATAAGTGAATTACTTGGAGAATATTAGAAGCTATAGGAGAAACCATAAAAACTCGACATTCCATTGCGAGAGGGGATTTTCCGGCTCACAAGACTTCTATAGGTGCGTCCCTCTCTTTTTATGTTCTGGTTTTTCTTCTGTTTAGAGTTAATCTTCTTATTACGTTTTTAATCGTATAGATTTTTATGTAATAGTTATATTTTTATTTTTTATTTATTATGATTTATATTCTTATCTCCTGTTGTAAAACCAGAGAAGTCATAAATTTACACAACCACATACTGTGTTTTCAGTAAAGCCAGCGGAATAGCAACATGAAAAGAAAACTTCCAGAAGCTATAGCCTATTTACACGTATTTTCTCAGTCCAATTTGTCCATTTACCTGTCTGATTTGAAATAGTCATAGCTCGGAGAACCTTATAATTGAAGACGCTGAATATGTTCTTGTTTGCATTCCCCTCAACTGAGGAGGAATTCCTATTTTCTCTTTAATATTAATATAAAAAAAAATAACAATACAAGTCTATAATTAAATCTTCAGAGATTATCTATCGGGCATTAAATAATTTTTTTGCGAATTGTTTCTGCTAAGCTGTTCTCCGATGGGAGATCAGATAGTCAGTTAATCAACATATTGATCCGGTATATCGATATATTTGGTATATAGGATATATTCAATGTTTGATATAATAATTTTGATATATTAAATTTATTAACTTCGATATAATGATTTCGATGTGTTCGATATAACAACTGAAAATATTTAATATATCGATTCTGTTTAGATCAGTCAAAGTTTGGACCTCCAAATTTTTGTTGCCGTATTGATCCTCCCTTTGAGAACACTTTAGATAACGTTTTGAGAAAATGTCTTAGGTGTGGCAGCGACTAAATATATTTTCCGACAAAGTACCTTTAGGTGTGGCAGCTATGAAATATATTTTAAAGTATCTTAAAATGCAACTCTTTACCGATATTTTGTTATCGTGCCTATTTTGCTTTTTTATATGTTTCTAAAATTGCCTGTAGATGGCGGATAACACACACACACACACACACATATATATATATATATATATATATATATATATATATATATATATATATATATACACATATATATATATATATATATATATATATATATATATATATATATATATATATATATATATATATGTATAATTATATATATATATATATATATATATATATATATATATATATATATATATATATATATATATATATATATCGGGTGAGAGCTGGTCTGTGGAGCATGCATTAGATCCTTAAAACATCGGGTGTCTTTATTTTAATTACTTAAAAAAACAAGTTTTTTGAAATGAAAGTAAGGAGCGACATTAAAACTTAAAACGAACAGAAATTACTCTGTATATGAAAGGGGCTTTTCCTCCTCGACACCCCGCTCTTTACGCTAAAGTTTTTTATTGTTTTAAAAAGTAGAGTTGCGAGAAAGAATCAAACTTTAACACAAGGAGCGGGGTGTCGAGGAGGAAAAGCCCCTTTCATATGCGGAGTAATTTCAGTTTGTTTCAAGTTTTAATGTCACTCCTTACTTTCATTTCAAAAAAAAAAAAATTTTATTTAATTTCTGAAAGTTTTTGAATTAATATATGTCTGATTTTGGCTCTCCGTACATAAATTATTAAAATGAAATTTGCATATTAATATTTTTTTGGGCTAAATGGCTTTCTCTTAGTTTTGATCAGACGATTTTGAGAAATAATGTGTGGGGAAGGAGGCCTAGTTGCCTTCCAATTTTTCGGTTACTTAAAAAGGCAACTAGATCTTTTAATTTTTAACGGACGTTTTTATTACTAAAAAATATACGTAACTTGAGAATTAACTTACGTAACAAACTTTTATATTCTTATATTTTTGATTATATATATGAGGGGGTTGGTCCCCTCGTTAATACCTCGCTCTTCACGCTAAATCTTGTTTTGTCCCAATTCTTTAAGAATGACCCCTGAATCAGAAAGGCCGTAGAATAAATAATTGAAGTTACTAAAAATACTTTAGCATAAAGAGCGAAGCATTTATCTCCTCCTAAATACCTCGCTCTTTATGCTAAAGTATTTTTAAACCCCTTAAATGCGTAATAATCTCTGTTCGTTTTAAGTGTTAATGCGGAACAAAATGGCTATCTCAAAATTTTGATCCGTTGACTTTGGGAAAAAATGAGCGTAGGAGGGGCCCTAGGTGCCCTCCAATTTTTTGGTCACTTTAAAAGGGCACTAGAACTTTTCATTTCCGTTAGAATGAGCCCTCTTGCAATACTATAGGACCACTTGGTCGATTCGATGACCCCTGGGAAAAAAAAATAATAAAATAAACACGCACCCGTGATTTGTCTTCTGGCAAAAAATACGAAATTCCACATTTTTGTAGATTGGACCTTGAAATTTCTTCTATAGGGTTCTCTGATACGCTGAATGCAATGGTGTGATTTTTGTTACGATCATATGACTTTTAGGTGGTGTTGCCCCCTATTTTCCAAAATAAAGCAAATTTTCTCAGGCTCGTAACTTTTGATGACAAAGACTAAATTTGATGTAACTTATATATTTAAAATCAGTATAAAAATCCAATTCTTTTGATATATCTTTTAGCACCAAAATTCCGTTTTTTAGAGTTTCGTTTACTATTGAGTCGGGTCGCTCCTTACTACAGTTCGTTACCACGAATTGTTTGATTTGCCCTCTAACATGTGCTAATATAATCTTCATGTTTGTTAGAACGAGTCTATGAAAACAAACGTTTCAAGTTGTAGTAAAATTGAAAGCTTAGTTTTCTCAATCGACGTTGCGACGTTGCTACGTAATAAACATACTTGGAAATCTGCTTAGCATATGAATTGTAGAATAAAATTTTCATTTTGTTCTATTGGCTTCACTCGTCAAATTTGGTTTAATGGGGTATGATCAGTCATTCTTACTTTGCCGTTTAAAAGACCTAAAAGATCTGAGAATCGTGACCCCCCTCCCTGTTATATTTTTAGTTTTACTGTTATAATTTTATCTCACTGACTTTATTTTGAAAACTAACGTTTTAATCTAATCTTTTTTGCGATATTCTTCACGTTTAAATGTGTGTTTCATACCTTCCTTTTGATTCAGAAATCTAATCGCCTGAGGTATCATCAGAAATCAACCATGCTTTAAACATCACAATGACAGGCGTACTAATATTTAATCACCTCGGTAGAAAAAATACAAAGACTGTAATTTGACCCACACCTGGGGGGGGGGGCTAATAAAGAAACTACTTTATTGAGTTCATGGTTATTTAGTCATTATCTCACCATCACGACATCTGAACAGTGGTCCTTTGCACAAAGAATGACGTTGATATTAGATGAAGAGAACACTCAAGACGGATCGAAAAGTTTATTTAGTAGCCCGAAAATAAATTAGTCAAACGCGAATATTCAGCCACACGAGGCCTTTAGGATTTGCAGTTTAATATTCAGTCTCTAACCCCTTTCCAGTTTCCATGAACCAGCCACGAAAGGAAACGGCCTTCTTGACCCGGATTTTTTTTTTTTTTTTTTTTTTTTTACAAAATCTGTTGTTAGCAGACACGCAATACGGTTTTCGCAGAAAACGATCTATATTAGACTGTCTGATTGCGTAGTATCAAGAGTGGTTGAAATTCTTTTTCAGAGGCACGATATTTACCTTCTCTCCTTTGACATCGTAAAAGCCTTTGATCGTGTATGGTACAAGGGACATCTTTGTAAACTGAAACCCTATGGGCCTATGTTGGTCGACTATTTGAAGTGTTGTTAACTTTCTTTGTCAACGTTCATTTTAGGTTGTGCTCGACGGCTTGATAAAAAAAAAAAAACACCCAGTCTTATCAGGCTTACCCATAAAAAGTATTTTTGGGCAAACTCTTTTCATGGTGTTCATAAACAACCTAGGGGAGAACCTTGTGAAGAAATCTCACCTCTTTGCTGATCACATAACAAAACACATCAATTGCTAAGAACGAAGATTCCAGCAAACCCCAAAAGGAGCTTCAGGCTGACCTGGAGAAAATTGAGGAGTGGGCAGACGGATGGTTTGCCAGTTTTAACGCATCGAAAACGAAAGAGCTCTTAATTTCGAAAGCCAGTTTTGCCAGTTTTAACGCATCGAAAACGAAACAGCTCCAACAAGTTAGGAGTTATCCAAAGATGCAAAAGTCCCCTCTCTGATGAGTATTCTGCCACTATTCATATCTTGCATCAGACCTACCATGGGATATGCACGTCCTCTCTTCGGTGGTGCCCCAAAAAGCCGCATTGCATCACTACAATGGATTCAAAATCGAGCAGTTCGTGCGTCAACCTCTAGTAGCACAATAGCTAAAACCCCACAGTTAATCCAGGAAAGCTTCGACGTCATGTTTGTATCGGTTTTCAACAGGTGCATGAATAACCCTTGATCAGAGGAGCTACTGGAGCTTGTTCCTGACACAGTAAAGCACTTGCGATCAACTTGCCGGAGTACAGCTCGTCTGGTCTACCTTGAGCAAGGTATTTCCCACCAAAAATATCTGAAAACGAGTTTTACCCGACAACCAGTTCCCTCATGGAATAGCTTGACGGCAGAGGTAGGTAATTATCAGGACTGGCACCATATAATCAGCTGTGATGGAGCCGTTAAGCCTGTAATAAAAAAGAAAAGATAAAACCTTTTTATTTTATGTTTTTATTAGCAGACTCATTCATCACAAGGTGCTTCTCTAAAGAAGGTTTTGAAACTATACCCTTTTGCCAAGTTGACGCCTGTAAGTTCTTTGGTAAGTAGGAACTTAATCACTTAATGATAGCCTAAATGCACTTCTTACTCGTGGAAGAGAATCAAATGAATTTATAGCATAGTAGTTTGGTTTATCTTCTGATGCATACATCATAGAGTATTTGTGCAAAAGTCAATATTCAACTTCTTATACATTCTTGTCCCTGTTCAACTTTTGATTGACAGATAGTTCATTCCGCATAAGCCTTAAATGCCCCCTCACCTCAAAAGGGGCTTTTGTTCCTCTTTTATGTCCCTGTGTATAAGCAAACCCAGAACATGATTTGCACTTTACTAAAAAAGGAGTTTAATACACATACACATATACTGATTTTTATTCATTAAAGTTTAGAGAATTTTCTATTTATTAAACTCAAAAAGTAAAAACATTTCAAATATATTTTGTTTTCAGTAAGGTGCAAAATATGTTCTGGTTTTGTGAAGGCATGGGGGTTGTCAGCCTTACTCATGTTAATTTTTGCCTGAATTGAGTTTAACTCGTTTATTTATTGTAATTTCTGTTCATTTTGGGTTTCTTTTATTTATTGACGGTGACACGTGGTAGTTTTACGTTGGAATATTATTTGACTTTATTTCTAATCGCTTTTGGTTTAATGCAGCTCTTTACTTTTCTTTGAAAAACTTATTTTGTGGAAAAAGATTCCGGGGGGTGAACTTTCCAATGGAACTTTTACGCTGGGGGCATTTTTCAGAATTCCTATACGATATTCTGTTTATTTGTCCTACTTTCTCTTTGCCACTTCAATTTTACCATGGGATTTTCCACGGGTTGATTTCTCCACTGGGATTTTTTACAAAATAAATTTTACTGAAGGAATTTATCGCGGGAGTATCTTTCTCCTAAAGGCTGGGAAATAATTTCAGGAAGAACTTTCCATGGAATGGAGAATTTCCGGCATTATTTTAAGAACAATCAGCATTTAGTCTTTTCCAAATAAAACTGTTCTAAAAAAAAAAAAAAAAAAAATCATCCAGTATCGTCCGTAAGAAATTTTCAGGGGGGAGATATTCAGCTCAAATTTTTTAGAATTTCTTAGATAAACTTTTTTTTAAAGGACTTCGTGTTTCGGGATTTTCTATTATAGAATTCGGACAAAAAGCCAAACTTTAGCGAAAGAGGGAGGTTTTTATGAATATGCAACTCCTTCGTATACGTATAATTTCTGTTTGTTTTAATTTTGATGTTGCTCCTTGCTTTCAGTTGTAAAAACATTTTTTTTTTATATTTTATTTAATAAAGATTGAAGGATCTTGTATCAGATTAGCAATGCAAAAGATTAATTCACTTTTTCAAACAAAATCGTTTTTAATTAGCTTTTTTTTAAACCAAGGACTTGCATAAGATTTCCAACAGTAAGGAGTGACTTGGCCCAGCAATAACTGAACAATCATCCAGACTATAAAAAAAGGTTCTCTGCAATATCTTTTGAACGACTAGAGTCAAGAGTTGAAATTTTCAGGAACTGTATGGGAAGGACAAACCAAATTAACCATGTTTAGGCAAAGGATAAGAGGACACAAAATTTGTGTATCCAAAATGTTAGTTCTCCCAAAATAGGACTAGTAATTTTTTTCCTTTAAAGCTTAAAACGCTTATTTGTAAGCATAAAAAAAAAATTATGCTCAGGGAAAACTTGAAAATAATTATTCTGTCGAAAAAGGGTCAAGTGTCCTTTTTTTATCAGCTAAGACTCATAATACTCGTTTTGGTGCCAAATTTTCTAACTTTCTGTAAAAAAAAAAGAAGAAAAAAAAATCTTCCAGAGTCATTAGCGGGTATAAAAATGATATACCTTTATTGGAAGAGAAAATAATATAAAGTAGAAATACCAAAAACAGATAAAAGCAAATTAAAGACCTAAAATATCAAAACTGCAAAACAATAATACTAATGAAGAGGCATTTTATTAGCCAAAAGCAGCAAAATTACAAACAGAAAAACATATAAATTTTGAAAAAGACAACCAACAATTTTAAACTAACAGTTGGTTTATGGAAATGGCAAATAATCGTTTCACTGGATGTTTCGTCTACCTTTTACTATTTCGACATCGCATCTTTACTTATTCGACATCTTTTTAAAACACTCAACGTTGCATTATCAAGATCCATCTTTTCTTGTAATATTACAGTTTCATGCTCTTCTGCATTTCTCCTTCGTTTTCTACCGCAGTTTGGATCAGTTTGGGTTTTGACCAATAGAAAGTTGACTAGTTCCAAATTGTTATTTCTTACAGCAACATGTAAAGGGTATTCCTTGTTTGCATTCATTGCATCTAGCTTAGCACCAAAATCAATAAGTAACTCGCACAAATCAGCTCTTCCTTTCTCAACAGCAAGGTGTAAACACGCCCCGCAGTTTGGATTTGCCCCAGATTTCAAAAGCAATTTGACTAGATCAAGATTACTAGTTTTTATAGCTGTACCTAAAGGTGTTTCACCATGTACATTCGTTGCATCTATTTCGGCACCGGATTTAATAAGTAAGTTACACACATCAGCACTTCCATTCTTAACAGCAAGGTGTAAACACTCCCCGCAGTTTGGATTTGCCCCAAAAAACAAAAACCATTTGACTAGATCAAGATTACTGGTTTTTATAGCTGTACCCAAAGGTGTTTCACCACATGCATTCGTTGCATCTAATTCGGCACCCAAATCAATAAGTAACTCGCACAAATCAGATCTTCCTTCCCAAACAGCATGGTGTAAAAGTGTTTGACCACCGATACATTTTGTTTGCATACAAGTGTTTGCACCTTTTCCAAGAACATATTCAACAAATTCCAATACCATTTCTAATTCAGATCTTCCTTTTTTAACAGCAAGGTGTAAACACTCCCCGCAGTTTGGATTTGCCCCACGTTTCAAAAGCAATTTGACTAGATCAAGATTACTGGTGCGTATAGCTGGACCTAAAGGTGTTTCACCATATACATTCGTTGCATCTAGCTTAGCACAAAAAACAATAAGTAACTCGCACGAATCAGTTCTTCCTTTCTCAACAGCAAGGAGTAAACACTCCCCGCAGTTTGGATTTGCCCCAAGTTTCAAAAGTAATTTGACTAAATCAAGATTACTGGTTTTTATAGCTGTACCTAAAGGTGTCTCACCATAAACATTCGTTGCATCTAATTCGGCACCGGATTTAATAAGTAAGTTACACAAATCAGCACCTCCTTTCTTAACAGCAAGGTGTAAACACTCCCCGCAGTTTGGATTTGCCCCACGTTTCAAAAGCAATTTGACAAGTTCCAAATTATTATTTCTTATAGCAGTAAGTAAAGGTGTATCCTTGTTTGCATTCATTGCATCTAGCTTAGCACCGGAATCAATAAGTAACTCGCACATATCAGCTCTTCCTTTCTCAACAGCGAGGTGTAAACACTCCTCGCAGTTTGGATTTGCCCCAAGTTTCAAAAGTAATTTGACTAAATCAAGATTACTGGTTTTTATAGCTGTACCTAAAGGTGTCTCACCATAAACATTCGTTGCATCTAATTCGGCACCGGATTTAATAAGTAAGTTACACAAATCAGCACCTCCTTTTGTAACAGCAAGGTGTAGACACTCCCCGCAGTTTGGATTTGCCCCACGTTTCAAAAGCAATTTGACAAGTTCCAAATTATTATTTATTATAGCCATATGTAAAGGTGGGGCAAATCCAAAACACTCCCCGCAGTTTGGATTTGCCCCATGTTTCAAAAGCAATTTGACTAGATCAAGATTACTGGTGCGTATAGCTGTACCTAAAGGTGTTTCACCATAAACATTCGTTGCATCTAATTCGGCACCAGATTGAATAAGTAACTTGCACACATCAGCTTTTCCTTCCCAAACAGCATGGTGTAAACACTCCCTGCAGTTTGGATTTGCCCCACGTTTCAAAAGCAATTTGACTAGATCAAGATTACTGGTGCGTATAGCTGGTTCTAAAGGTGTTTCACCATAAACATTCGTTGCATCTAGCTTAGCACCAAAATCAATAAGTAACTCGCACAAATCAGTTCTTCCTTTCTCAACAGCAAGGTGTAAACACTCCCCGCAGTTTGGATTTGCCCCAAGTTTCAAAAGTAATTTGACTAAATCAAGATTACTGGTTTTTATAGCTGTACCTAATGGTGTCTCACCATAAACATTCGTTGCATCTAGCTTAGCACCAAAATCAATAAGTAACTCGCACAAATCAGTTCTTCCTTTCTCAACAGCAAGGTGTAAACACTCCCCGCAGTTTGGATTTGCCCCAAGTTTCAAAAGTAATTTGACTAAATCAAGATTACTGGTTTTTATAGCTGTACCTAATGGTGTCTCACCATAAACATTCGTTGCATCTAATTCGGCACCGGATTTAATAAGTAAGTTACACAAATCAGCACCTCCTATCCTAACAGCAAGGTGTAAACACTCCCCGCAGTTTGGATTTGCCCCACGTTTCAAAAGCAATTTGACAAGTTCCAAATTATTACTTCTTATAGCAATAAGTAAAGGTGTATCCCTTATTGCATTCATTGCATCTAGCTTAGCACCAAAACCAACAAGTAACTTACAGATGTCAGCTCTTCCTTCCCTAACAGCAATGTGTAAACACTCCCCGCAGTTTGGATTTGCTCCACGGTTCAAAAGGAATTTGACTAGATCAAGATTACTGGTGCTTACAGCTGTACTAGAACTTTGACTTTGAAAGCATTTGACTAGATCAAGATTACTGGTGCGTATAGCTGTACCTAAAGGTGTTTCACCATGAAAATTCGTTGCATCTAATTCGGCACCGGATTTAATAAGTAAGTTACACAAATCAGCTTTTCCTTCCCAAACAGCATGGTGTAAAAGTGTTTGACCACCGATACATTTTGTTTGCATACAAGTGATTCCACCTTTTCCAAGAACATATTCGACAAATTCAAATACCATGTCTAATTCTGCATTTATTTCCTTGATATTCTTTCCTTCGATTTCGAATCTTGATTTATAATAAATTCTGTGCAGCTTGGGCAGAAACTTCAACATAGTATATCTATTTCTTAAGCAAAGTTCACAACAACGTATAGTTTTGTACTGAGGCTGTGAGCAATACACATCATCTATTTATGCTAATAGTGACGTCATTTAGTTTAACATGACGTCAGTCTTTCTAGTGATGTCGGCTCTAAAAGTAATTTATTTAACCTTTGACTGAAATATAGTTAACTATGACGTCATACTTCGTTTTGGATTATATATTCAAAACATCTATTCAAAACTGTATTGTAGACTACCATTTAAAATTTATTAGAAATCCACTGAAAACTGATTTGCTTCTGATCAACTTTTTGTGCTTATTTTAAAATAAATTATCTTAATACTAAATATAATTATAACTGGCAAATCACTTTTAATAAAAATTTGTGTTTCAGTTTTGCAAAAATACGTTTTTTCCTTGATTGCTGCTCGTTCTCCACCTTCAAGCTTAAAAAGTGTAAATTATGCGGGGAAAATGAATACCAATACGTTTATGTTACCCATCTGTCTCTTTTTCGTATGTATTGAATTTTCCTATCGTAGCTGAATTTTTCTATCGAAATTTTTGTATCATTGTTCTTAATTTATTAATTAACTAATGATTCATTAATTATTTTTATGCATTAACTTTGCCCTCTAATTTATTTTAAGAAAAGTAAAATTTCAGAAAAAACAAATTGATAACCGTTAGATTATTCTTTTTGAATTTTTTTTTCGCTCCTAATAATTTCTCCGCCCCAGACAAATTCCCCTGAAACTAATTGAAACTAAAGATTAGGATAGTGAATGTTTTCTGTTTTGCTTATCTAAAGTTAATATAATTCCTTTACAAAATGTGTGTTTCGAAGATTGATTTAATTAAGTAGTTTAGAATTGTTTAAAGTAAATTTTCAGAATTTTATAGACGCCAACCGCTTTTTGACAAAATGAAAACCACGTTTTCATTTTGTTTATTATCCATGCATGAAAGTGAAGTTTCGAACTAACAGGACAAAATGAAACGATTAAAGATCATTTATAATAGTTTTTTCAAATGTATAGACTATTTTTAAAAACAAATTTGTCGGTTACCTAGAGGTAGCAAAAGGAAAGAGATTAAGCTTAGTCTTTAGTCAATAATACTTATGTATAATCATTAGCAATATTTAATACAATAGACTGAATTAAGGTTAATTAATTAAACCTAATTTAAACTTAAACTTAAAAAACAATAATTAAAATACAGAATTTGACAATGTTTCCGATGGCTGCTATTGTTTAAAGTGAATATTTCACTTTGTAAAAAAAATATTTTTACTCTATGGTGCTTTTAATTTCATTTTAAGTATAAATTGAAAGCTAGTATTGTCATAAAATTATGAAATGTTATCTCAATCGAACTTACTTGGCGTGGGTTGGGCAAATAAACTCTTAAGGGGAATGCATTTGCAAACCCGAACTGAAATTTGATTTACGAAAAAAAATATTTTTAATTTTTAGATCCTTAGGAAACACCCCGTAAAAGTCATAAAATCTTAATGAAAATCACACCATCAGATTTATCGTATTATACAACCATATTGTTGAGTATTTTTTGCCAGAAGAACGATCACGGATTCGTGTTTTTATTCCCAGGAATGATCCTATCAACCCGGGTGTCCTAGAATATCACAAGAGGGCTCATTTGAACGGCAATTAAAATTTCTAGTCCCCTTTTTATGTGACCAAAAATGGAGGGCAACTAGGCCCCCTCCCACGCACAATTTTTCCCGAAGTTACCTGAACAAAATTTTGAGATAGCCTTTTATTCAGCATAGTCGACAAATCTAATAACTGTATCTTTGAGATTGACTTAATCATCCACAGCACCCGGGGGAAGGGCTGCAAGGTATGGGCTTAGACCATTTTTTACATATAGTATGGGTTAATGGGAAGTATACAGACGTTTTCGGGGGAGAGGATTTTATTGGCAGGGGACTGGGGGAGAAGGTTGCATAGGAGGATCTTTCGATGGAAGAATTTTTCATGGGGGGAGGGAGTTTTCCATGAAGGGGGTGCCGGATTTCCCAGGATTATTCAAAGACGATCAGAAACTAAAATAAAACAAGTTGTTTAAACTGAAAGTAAGAAGCAACATTAAAACTAAAAACGAACAGAGAGTATTACGTATATGAGGGGTTTTCCCCCCTCTTCAAAATCTTGCTCTTCCCTTTAATTTTTTTTTTTAATACTTTCAAAAGATCTATTTATTCTAATTAAACCCTTTGTGATTCAGGAGTCATTCTTAAAGAATCGAAACCAAATTTGAACTTTAGCGTAAAAAGTGAGGTCTTGACGAGGGGGCAAACTTTCCCATATTCGTAATAATTTCGGTTCGTTTTAAGTTCACCAAGACATATAGCCCGAGTGAGTGAGAGGCAAATTTGGCACAAGCCCTTATTAGGTTTGTATAAAAATAGTGTTAGTTCATTTGTTGATCGATAAGTCTATCTGTCATCCGTCCATACGTCATTCCTAGGGTAAGACTAAGGTAGTCGTGACTAAGCAGACTAAGCGTGACTAAGACTAAGCAGTCGTGTCGCCAATAAGTATAAGTTGTCATTTATCAAATATTAAAAGGAGTAAAAAAAAGACAAATAATTCAGAGGCAACAATCCAACACAAGGGGTCATCAGGAGAATACACACTTACCTATAGGGTTTCGGCACTTTAAATTCCCTACCCAGGCAAGTGCCGCGCCTACCATAAATTCCCTATGATATCCCCGTGTTAGGTATCGCCCCAAAAATATATGCCTATGAAAAAACAAATGTAGAACAACCAAGTAACACCAAAACAAGCACCAGACGAGCTGTACTCCGGCGAGTTGATCGCAAATGCTTTGCTGTGTCAGGAACGAGCTCCAGTAGCTCCTCTGATCAAGAGTTATACATGCACCTGTAGAAAACCGATATAAACGTGACGTCGAAGCTTTCCTGGATTAACTGTGGGGTTTTAGCTATCTAAAACCCCCTAAAAGCCCTATGAAAAAACAAATATAAAACAACCAAGTAACACCAAAACAAGCTTATCATACCTTAATTCTGGCTCTCGTGTATTTAAGTAATATTTCTAATGGGAAAAACATTTACAAACCCAAACTGGAGCTTTGATTTTTTGAAGGAAAACATTTTTAATTTTCAGATCCTTATTGGTGGTGCGAAGCGCCACCCCAACACCTAGTTGGTGGGGAACTTCACGCCCCCCAAGCCCCCCCGCGCGCGTAAGTCGCGGGGGGTATATGTGTTTCAAACTACGTAAAACTTGCGAATATACAACATTCTTGGCTTTCCCATTGTCTCTGCATATACAAAGCCTTATGTACAAATAATGACGTCATATGCAAACGCTCTTTTCACAAACAAACAAACATGCATACACACAACTCGTTTTTATATAGATAGATAGATAGATAGATACAATACAAATTAACTGCGTAAAACTTGCGAATATACAACATTCTTTGCTGTCAAATTGTCGCTGCATATAAATAGATTGTCAGGTTTATCGACCCTCGAACATGCAACGTACAATCGTCCATGGGAAAAACAATCAGTATTAAGATCTATACCACATTTTTCTAATGATTGACCTTGAGCTTTGTTAATGGTGATTGCAAATGCTAATCGAATTGGGAATTGCAATCTTTTAAATTGAAAAGGCAGATCCGTTGGAATCATGGGAATCCGAGGAATAAGAACAGCCTCACCCTCAAAAGGCCCTGTCAAGATTGTGGCCTCTATTAGGTTTTCCATTGTTTTTTTTTACAGCAAGTCGCGTGCCATTGCAAAGCTTTGGTGGGTTGATATTTTTTAAAAGTATTATTGGTACGCCCATTTTTAGTTGTAGCACGTGTGGTGGAAACCCTGAAAGATCCACGGAATTTAAAAATTCAGATGGATAATTAACCGCTTCATTTGATTCCAAAACTGTGTCGACTGACTTGTAAAGGACTGCCTGGTCTCGAATCTTGGTCAAAACAATATTGTTGATTTCGTGGACGTCTATATTTTTGGGTGCAAGAATCGCTCTTTCACTTAGCCATTTATTATTTTTAGAATTGTTTAGAATATTCGGAAGCAGGTAGTTGTATACGTCCTGAAATTGAGTCTACTGGGAGCTTTCCGTTTCCAATTGCCAGCAATTGATCTGAAAATGTTTGACCAGAGTCATCGTTTTGCAATCGGACACGCATATTTGTAGTTAATTTTAATGTTTTTACGTGTGCCCATAAATTAGAATTTTTCAGGCAAGCATTCATTTCGTCTGCAGGGGTTGATTTCGGTATTATAGGTAATGTTTGCCTGAAATCTCCCGCAAGCAATATTAATGTGCTGCCAAAGGGTTTCGACTTCCCTCGCAAATCTTTCAAGCATTGATCCAGAGCCTCGAGCATTTTTTTGTGTGCCATTGTGCACTCATCCCAAACAATAAGTTTGCATTGCTGCAATACTTTACCCATCCCAGATGATTTGGAAATATTGCACGTGGGAGTTTCTGTAGAATGCAAATTCAGAGGCAATTTCAAAGCGGAAAGAGTAGTTCTTCCACCAGGCAGCAATGTTGCGGCTATTGCGGACGACGTAATTCCCAACGCTATATTATATATCGAATTGATGCCAGAATCAGTTTTATCACAAACGTTTTACCAGTACCTCCTGGCGTATCCAAAAAGAAAATTTCTCCAAGGTTGTTATCGACATAATGCATTATCGTATCAAAAATATCTTTTTGTTCCGACGTTAACTTGGAAATGTTATTTTGTACATACGACCATAGATCACTCGTACTGTAACTTTGTTCACGATCCAATTCTACACATGTCGAAACAGCAGCGATACGGTTAGGTGAAGGCATTTCCAAATCCTGAAGAGGTTTGTTTGCCATACGTAAGCAAAAATTTTTTTTGTAATAACTAAAGTGTAGTTATAAATTTCTGATGTAAAATCAAAAGTCTTATCTGACGTCTCTAACTGTTTTCGATGGAGTATATCTTCAGACATTTTTGACTTATATTTTTCCCATAACTCTGTAGGAGCTGATGGAGAGCAAGTTGTTAAAATGATGCCAAACAATGCGCGAATTTGACATGGAGTTGACGTTTTGCATGCGTCATTGATGCAGTTATCCCAGTGTTGGTCATTCTCCAATAAATTCAGAGCTTGGCATGCACTACGGTAAGTGTCATGTATAGTACCGTTTACAGTTCTCAAATACTCAAAGGATGTCGGACCGGGTACATTCACCAAAAGCAGGCGTAGAAAGAAGCATTCATGTTGATTGGGGCGAACGGTGTAGAGTCTTCCTATCGTGGTATCTTTGAAGATGGTAGGTTGGCCGTCGATTAACTTACCCTGTTTTCGACGTTCAAATACTTTATTTTTAGTATTCCACTTTAATACAAAGGCACTTCAGTATACAGCAGTTTTTTGCAAAAGAATCATTTTTGCAAACCGAAAAGAAAGTGGTTAACTTTGTATCCGGTGGATTCAGGGCTCTTTGTTGCACGTTGGTTTCCGAGAAATAAACACGTAGACCATTCTGTAAATGTACCGCTAAGTGAACAACAGCTGGACTACGTTCATGTATCGGAAATGAAAGAATTCGCCAAACAGCTTCATTACTGCTTATGTATCTTCCAGCCTGATATTGTACGATTTCGTCAATATCTTTGATTCCGGGCTGCAAGCCAAAAACTGCCATGTCACTGCCTTTGTTGACATATTTACATATGTATTTGATTGCCTTTACGGAGTTACAGCATTCAACGTTGTGTGCATTAAATGCTTTTGATAATAACGGGGAATATGGAACAACCCACTGGTTGTGGGTATTGTGGGTAACCATCATTGCCAGTAATTGTGTTGGATACTAAAAGTCGAGGATAGTGCTTTGTGCACCTTCCTTTGGCCATGCATGGTGAATTTTCGTTCAGTGCACCGCAAGGTCCATGTATCATATTTTTTACAATTATATCATGTAACCCCTTATCGACATTTTCATCAGGTTTTTCAGCGGAAATCACATCATCAATTTCGTTCGAAGTAATTTTTTTATGTAGCCAGATTAGAATATGTGCGTGTGGCAAACCTCGTTTTTGCCATTCCACTGAGTACATCCAGCATCGCACAGACCCAAACACTTCAAGTTTTACTATGTAGTTTATCAGTGGTTTCAACTTTTGCCGGAAGACACGGGCCGTAATGTCATGTCTATGAACCGCTGATTGTCCTTGAAGTAAAAGCTGCTGTATCTCGTCCCAAGATTGATTACATGTAAATGTAATAAATAAATCTGGACGACCATAGAGACGAACATACGCAATAGCATCTTGAGCATATTCATGCATATGACGGGGACTGCCAGCATATGACAAAGGTAAAATTGTTAATCTTCCCACGTTTGTGGTATTACCGTCATTTACAACTGCATCTCGCAATTGAATGTATTGTTCAGAGTGGAGCTTGGTCTGATTCAGGCGGATATATAGCAAACGTTCTGATTCAATTTTAGCATACATATCAACGACGTATTGGTGAAATAATTCACGGCATTTTAAAATATAATTTTCTCCATCCTGCCGAATCATTAGTCTATAGGAATAATAATGCATTGCACTGCATTTCTTATTCATTTCTTTGTTAGTGGCTGGATTCATCAATTTAATATTAAAGTGATAGCCGTCGGCTCCATCCCAAAAAATGATAGGATTTTGTAAGGCATCGTAGCATCGATGAGTTTCAGCAATTCTTAACAACTGAGCGTTTCGCTTATGAAGAATAATATCTCGAGGCAAAGACTGATCACCGACCATAACGATTGGCACTTCGTCGATAGTTGGAGCATTGTATCTACGCAAATGTTGGCCAGGAGGCGTTTTGTCAGCGGAAATAACAATTTTATGCGTATTAGTAGGCATCAAATCGATGGCTGTTTTGAACAGACGCACTAAATTATTATTTTCGTGGAAAAGATGTTGCAATTGGGAAACGATTGTCCTTTCAACTTTGAGAGAAATTTCACAACGTGCATTCAATTCAGAATTTTTATCACTGATGAAGTACAATTGTAAAAATTTATGATTCTCGCCTGAGAATGGTAGAAGGGACCATGCTCTATGATAAATTTGCCCTTTTACTTTGAAAGTAGACATAAATTGATCTGGATTTTCGATTTGGGCTCCAAATGACGTCATTTGGAAACATGAGTTATATTTTCTGATTTTTGACAAAAAACGCTTAGATTCTGACGTAGTTCCAGTAAGGAAAGTCTTCAGTGGCTCTGGTGGTGCAGCCAATAGAGGAAGTTTAACTTTTCCTGAGGCGCAACACATTCCCATTGTTTCACCATTGAATTTCAAGGCCTTGCAATAGGGACAAATTTTAGACATAGTCCCGATTTGAACACATCTACTCAAGCTATAATCATCGACTGGGCTGTACCTGAATGCCAGGCGATAACTATCAGGTTGCTCTGATTCCTCGGCACGCTTTCTTTTCTTACTTTCTCTATCAGCAGCAAGCCTGATTTCTTGCTGTTCTTGTGATTCCTCGGCACGCCTTCTTTTTTCACTTTCTCTTTTAGCAGCAAGTCTGGTTTCATGTTGCTCTGGTAGTTCCTCGGCATGCCTTCTTTTTTCACTTTCTCTTTTAGCAGCAAGTCTAGTTTCGCGTTGCTCTGGTAGTTCCTCGGAACGCTTTCTGTTCTTTCTTTCTCTATCAGCCTCAAGCCTGTTTCCTTGCTGTTCTTGTGATTCCTCGGTACGCTTTCTTTTCTTATTTTCTCTATCGGCCGCAAGCCTATTTTCACACTGTTGTTGTGGTTCCTCGTCACGCTTTATTTTCTTACTTTCTCTATCAGCCGCAAGCCTGTTTTCTTGCTGTTCTTGTGATTCCTCGGCACGCTTTCTTCTCTTACTTTCTCTATCAGCCGCAAGCCTGTTTTCTTGCTGTGCTTGAGATTCCTCAGCACGCTTTCTTTTCTTACTTTCTCTATCAGCCGCAAGTTTTTTGGCATAGACTCTTTGAGTAGCTCTTTGAGCACTTTCAACATAATTATTCCAAGTAGACATCTTCTAATTTTTACTAATTCGTGACGAGTTGAAGTTAGGCGTTGAATAGCAGGAACCTAACAAAAAACAAAACTAATTCTAAAATATTCAGGTAATTTTCTATTTTGTAATAAAAACTAAAAATTATTGCTCAGACAACATAAATATTTTTGATGTTTACATAATAGCTTTATTGGTTCTGGACTGAAAACTAAATATATATATATATATATATATATATATATATATATATATATATATATATATATATATATATACTAGCTGTTGGGGTGGCGCTTCGCGCCACCCCAACACCTAGTTGGTGGGGGCGCTTCGCGCCCCCCCAAGCCCCCCCGCGCGCGTAAGTCATTATGCGCTATATTAGTTACGCGCCATTGTAGTTGTGTCCCTGTGTCCCACCTGTGAATATAGATAGATTTATATATGTGTTTCAAACTACGTAAAAATTGCGAATATACAACATTCTTGGCTTTCCCATTGTCTGTCCATATACAAAGCCGTATGTACTAATAATGACATCATATGCAAACGCTCTTTTTACAAACAAACAAACATGCATACACACAACTCGTTCTTATATAGATAGATAGATAGATAGATACAATACAAATTAACTATGTAAAACTTGTGAATATACAACAGTCTTCGCTGTCCCATTGTCTGTGCGTATAAATAGATTGTCAGGTTTACCGACCCTCAAAGATGCAACATACAATTGTACATTGGTAAAGCAATCTGTATTAAGATCTATACCGCATTTTTCTAGTGATTGCCCTTGAGCTTTGTTGATGGTGGTTGCAAATGCTAATCGAATTGGGAATCGCAATCTTTTAAATTGAAAAAGCAGATCCGTTGGAATCATGGGAATGCGAGGAATAAGAACAGCCTCACCCTCATAAGGCCCTGTCAAGATTGTGGCATCTATTAGGTTTTCCATTGTTTTTTTTACGGCAAGTCGCGTGCCATTGCAAAGCTTTGGTGGGTTGATATTTCTTAAAAGTATTATTGGTACGCCTATTTTTAGTTGTAGCAGGTGTGGTGGACACCCTGAAGGATCTATGGAATTTAAAAATTCAGATGGATAATTAACCGCTTCATTTGGTTCCGAAATACAAATTAACTGCGTAAAACTTGAGAATATGCAACATTCTTCGCTGTCCAATTCTCGCTGCATATAAATAGATTGTCAGGTTTACCGACCCTCGAACATGCAACCTACAATTGTCCATGGGAAAAACAATCAGTATTAAGATCAATACCACATTTTTCTAATGATTGACCTTGAGCTTTGTTAATGGTGATTCCAAATGCTAATCGAATTGGGAATTGCAATCTTTTAAATTGAAAAGGCAGATCTGTTGGAATCATGGGAATGCGAGGAATAAGAACAGCCTCACCCTCAAAAGGCCCTGTCAGGATTGTGGCCTCTATTAGGTTTTCCATTGTTTTTTTTACGGCAAGTCGAGTTCCATTGCAAAGCTTTGGTGGGTTTATGTTACGTAACAATATTATTGGTACGCCTATTTTTAGTTGTAGCACGTGTGGTGGAAACCCTGAAAGATCTATGGAATTTAAAAATTCAGATGGATAATTAACCGCTTCATTTGGTTCCAAAACTGTGTCGACTGACTTGTAAAGGACTGCCTGGTCTTGAATCTTGGTCAAAACAATATTGTTGATTTCGTGGACGTCTATATTTTTGGGTGCGAGAATCGCTTTTTCACTTAGCCATTTATTATTTTTATAATTTTTTAGAATATTCGGAAATACTTTTTCAATCAATTCATTTTTGGACGTCACTAACTTACAGAAATCAGCAGGTAGTTGTATACGTCCTGAAATTGAGTCTACTGGGAGCTTTCCGTTTCCCATTGCCAGCAATTGATCTGAAAATGTTTGACCAGAGTCATCGTTTTGCAATCGGACACGCATATTTGTAGTTAATTTTAATGTTTTTACGTGTGCCCATAAATTAGAATTTTTCAGGCAAGCATTCATTTCGTCTGCAGGAGTTGATCTAGGTATTATAGGTAATGTTTGCCTGAAATCTCCCGCAAGCAATATTAAGGTGCTGCCAAAGGGTTTCGACTTCCCTCGCAAATCTTTCAAGCATTGATCCAGAGCCTCGAGCGATTTTTTGTGTGCCATTGTGCACTCATCCCAAATAATAAGTTTGCATTGCTGCAATACTTTACCCATCCCAGATGATTTGGAAATATTGCACGTGGGAGTTTCTGTAGAATGCAAGTTCAGAGGCAATTTCAAAGCGGAATGAGCAGTTCTTCCACCAGGCAGCAATGTTGCGGCTATTCCGGACGACGCAATTGCCAACGCTATATCATTTTTAGATCGAATTGATGCCAGAATCAGTTTTATCACAAACGTTTTACCAGTACCTTCTGGCGCATCCAAAAAGAAAATTTCTCCAACGTTGTTATCGACACAATGCATTATCGTATCATAAATGTCTTTTTGTTCCGACGTTAACTTGGAAATGTTATTTTGTACATACGACAATAGATCACTCGTACTGTAACTTTGTTCACGATCCAATTCTACACATGTCGAAACAGCAGCGATGCGGTTAGGTGAAGGCATTCCCAAACCCTGAAGAGGTTTGTTTGCCATACTTATGCAAATATCTTCTATAACAACTAAAGTGTAGTTATAAATTTCTGGTGTAAAATCAAAAGTCATGGCTGACGTCTCTAACTGTTTTCGAAGAAGTATATCTTCGGACATTTTTGACTTATATTTTTCCCATAAATCTGTAGGAGCTGATGGAGAGCAAGTTGTTAAAATGATGCCAAACAATGCACGAATTTGACTTGGGGTTGACGTTTCGCACGCGTCATTGATGCAGTTATCCCAGTGTTGGTCATTCTCCAATAAATTCAGAGCTTGGCATGCACTACGGTAAGTGTCATGTATAATACCATTTACAGTCCTCAAATACTCAAAGGATGTCGGACCGGGTACATTCACCAAAAGCAGGCGTAGAAAGAAGCATTCATGTTGATTGGGGTGAACGGTGTAGAGTCTTCCTATCGTGGTATCTTTGAAGATGGTAGGTTGGCCGTCGACTGACTTACCCTGTTTTCGACGTTCAAATACTTTATTTTTAGTATTCCACGTGTAATACGAAGGCACTTCAGTATACAGCAGTTTTTTCGCAAAAGAATTATTTTTGCAAAGCGAAAAAAAAGCTGTTAATGTTGTATCCGGTGGATTCAGGACTCTTTGTTGCACGTTGGTTTCCGTGAAATAAACACGTTGACCATTCTGTAAATGTACCGCTAAGTGAACAACAGCTGGACTACGTTCATGTATCGGAAATGAAAGAATTCGCCAAACAGCTTCATTACTGCTTATGTATCTCCCAGCCTGATATTCTACGATTTCATCGAAATCTTTGATTTCGGACTGCAAGCCAAAAACTGCCATGTCACTGCCTTTGTTGACGTATTTACATATATATTTGATTGCCTTTACGGAGAAACAGTATTCAACGTTTATGTGTGCATTAAATGTTTTTGATAATAAAGGGGAATATGGAAAAACCCACTGGTTATCTACTTCGATGGTGGTACCGTTACGCTTCTTTATTATCGCTGTTTTACCGCCATCTTCAGTAGATCTTCTTCTATATTGTGGGTAACCATCATTGCCAGTAATTGTTTTGGGTACTAAAAGTCGAGGATATTGCTTTGTGCACCTTCCTTTGGCCATGCATGGTGAATTTTCGTTCAGTGCACCGCAAGGTCCATGTATCATATTTTTTACAATAATATCATGTAACCCCTTATCGACATTTTTATCAGGTATTTCAGCGGAAATCACATCATCAATTTCGTTTGAAGTAATTTTTTTATGTAGCCAGATTAGTATATGTGCGTGTGGCAAACCTCGTTTTTGCCATTCCACTGAGTACATCCAGCATCGCACTGACCCAAACACTTCATGTTTTACAAGGTAGTTGATATTAAATTTTTCGACTATGCTGAACAAAATTGTTATCTCAAAATTTTGATCCGGGGACTTTGGGATAAAATGAGCTTAGGAGGGGCCTAGTTGCCCTCTAATTTTTTCGATCACTTAACAAGGGCACTAGAACTTTTAATTTCCGTTCGAATGAGCCCTCTTTTGAAACTGTAGGACCACTGGATCGATATGATCATCCACGAGAAAAAAAAACAAACAAACACGCATTCAAAATCTTTCTTCTGGCAAAAAATACAAAATTCCACATTTTTGCAGATAGGAGTCTGAAGCTTCTACAGTAGGGTTCTCTGTCACGCTGAATCTAATGGTGTGATTTCCGTTAAGATTATATGACTTTTAGGGAGGATTTCACTCTTTTTCCGAAAATAAGGCAAATTTTCTTGACTCGTAACTTTTGATAGGTAGGCTAAGACCAAACTTGAAAAAAATAAAAATTTAAAATCAGCATAAAAATCAGGTTCTTTTGATGTACCTTTTGGTAACAAAATTCCGTTTTTTAGAGTTTCGGTTAATATTGAGCTAGGTCACTCCTTACTTACAGTTCGTCAACGAGCTGTTTGATTAAATTAAAAAGAACAAGTTTTTTTCAACTGAAAGTAAGGAGCAACATTAAAATTCTAAACGAACGGAAACGTTTCTGTATAAGAAAGGTTACCACTCTCCTCACTACCCTGCAGTTTGTGTTAAACTTTTTAGTATAAAGGGTTCTATTATAATTAAAAGGTCCTTGTGTTTCAGGAGCTGTTCTTAAAAAAATGGGCAGGCAGTCAAATAGTGGCAACCCCTTCACATGCAGAAATATTTCTGTTAGTTTAGAGTTTGAATGTTGCTGCTTACTTTCAGTTGAAAAGTTTTTTTTTTATTTGATCCATATCTAGCCAAATGTCAAAGGACTTTTCAAGTAGGTTGCACGATCATTGAAGTACATGTTGAAAAATGTAGGATCCACGATGGTCCCCATAAGTACTCCACTCCTGACTGGTTGCAGTTCAGAAGACAGTATTGCCATTGCAGTTGTACACTATCCCTTTCTGAGTCTCTTACCCAATCTACAATATCTTTGTGCATCTCTAATGCCTTTACATTCAAAATTTTTAGTTGGTACATTTTCAAAGGCTTAGGCTTGGTTGATCAATATTACATCCACTGGTAGACCATTATCTGGGCAAAAAGCCATATGACTCAATTAGATTGGTATCAGTTGAATGTGTTTTTCGACAAACATGTTGGCTTTTGCTTCAGAGCTGTTTTTTTTTTTCGAGGTGGGACGCCAGTGCTTTATTTATGATGCCACCAAGTACGTTACATAGAATCAATGAGAGACTTATAGGCCAATCTTTTGATACCCTCTCTTTACAGTTAAACAGCACGATAATATATTTTTGGGATTAATTGCTCTGCCTGGGAGAGTGGTGTGTTGGTTGTGGGTAGGGGGGAGAAATTTGTACCAAAGCTGGAGTTTAAGAAGTTTGCTTCTTCTCTTGTTGCTGAAGCTTTTTTTTACCATATTCTCTCATTAGCTCTAGGATATCTTATCTAGATGAATTAAATGCGAAACATGACACCAAAACATCTTAAGGTTTAGCTTACAGCCAGCTGCAATCACCTCTTCATAATCCCTCACAACCTTCTAGGTAATTGTATTTCTTAAACCTGCCATGGTGGTTATTACATTTACACATTAATTAATAAAAATTAATCCATGCACTTTTCTTTTTCCTAATTCCTCTTCTTACTTCTTTTGGCAACTCAATGTTCTCACTTACACTGCATCTTCCTATCTGATCCAGGATAGGTCCTACTCTATCTGTTCATAATCTGTGAGATTTCTTTAGCCTATTCCCTTCTTGTTATTTATCTGTATCTCAGTAACAATGCAGATATGGTCACTGCTTACAATAGCAAGATGCTAAGATACAGAGAGAACTCATTTAGGATCATTTGACACACCTGAGTCAAATAAGGAAGGTTGCTGGTGGTGCCTAAGCTGTGTTGACTGGTCAACAATCTCTATCAGCAGGTTATTGGCAAGGGAATTCATAGCAACACTGAAGGGGCTACTTTCAGGGGGAGAGGTACCCTATGCCTTCAACCAAATCAACTTCATGCACATTAGAATCTCCAAAAAAAAATTGAATCCTCTTGGGAAAAAATCTTTACAATAAATCAGATATGTATGCGTGAAATAAATTGAGTAAGGGTAAATTGACTTTGGTAAACTATACCTATCATAAATGATTCAGATCAAATATAGATTTTCAAACAAAATTTTCAACCCAACTACTAGTTGAATGAATAAGAGGGTAACTCACGGTTTTAGCTTTCAGTCCAGTTCTACAATATATTACAACTCCTCCACAACATTTTGGGTTATCAAAATTACTACAGAGCTTGAATCCAGGAATTTGAATGTGAGAGTTTTCCAGCTTGTGTACTAAATTTTTTTGGGCTTAATTTCTAATAAATACAATAGTCTAAATAAAATGACTAAATTTCGCATAAATGCGACTAACTTCAAATAAAAACGAAACGCAGTTCAGTTCAACAGGTTTTGGAGCAAGAACATCAGAGTTTGTGTAAAGCACAAAAACAACTTTTCCAAATTCATTTAAGTTAGTAAGAGTGTTGCAAGTTTTAAGGATTTTGCTGCACTATCATAGCTCATTGAGTTTGTTGAAATTCCAATGCTCTGTAGATCCCTATTTTCATGACATTGCTCCTTATTTAGATAACCATCTGCTGTGGCTACATAGGGACTGGGAGTCCCAAGGGCTCCCTATTTTTTACAACATTGACCTCATTTCTGATTCCCAGATTCTGCTCACCTGCAGCAGCACATCTTTTTATCTGCTTGGCTAATTCCTTTTTTTGGCTTCCCTCTTTGGGGTTGTCTGCCTTTTCTAGAGCATGGGAGATTAAGAAGTTCTGCTTTCTACTTATCTAAAGTAATTGAAAACAGCATGGGATCAGGCCTAATAACAGCTTGGGTTTTGGGATTTTATGAGTTTTGTGCTTCTGGCATATGTCAAATGTTCAAAATACTAATTACATTAACTTTGACCTCATTCTTTAAGAATTTTCTAATGAAAAGTTCATCCTCTGCTTTAAGTGGTATACCGTAAGCAATGGTGTTTAAGCATTTGTTAAATTTGTCTTGTTTGTGCTTGCTTATTTTTCAAATATGTTGTTTGTTTCCTACTTTAATAACTTTTTCAAATGGCTTTGTTATCCAAATATTGAAGCTATTTTCTTTATTTCTATTTACTAATTTGTTACAAATGAACTAAATTGCTGGATTACTAGTGTTAAAGGAAACAAAATTGCTTAACTTATGAAGTTTAAACCTAAGACAAAAACTCTAATCTTAACATGAGAAAATAAGTTTAATGTGTGCATCATTTTTGTGAGAGCATTTTGCCTGTCCTTGGGGGATTGCTGGGGTCAGAATAGAACCTTAGACATTTTTAGGAATTGGAGCTGTTTATTATACACATTTACTACAACCTTTGCAGGAGATACAGTTTTCAGTAAATTGAATATTAAATGCACTCAAACAGCCTTTAGTTGAGCTTCATATCTGGGCATCCTGTAACCAAAATCTAGACAAACAAAAACTGGAGCTACTATAAATTTACCTTCAAACTTAATATTAGCAGAAGCCTTTCTCTTATATCCAAATGAATCACCAGTTACAGAGCTGAAAGGTTCCTGTCAACAAATAATTTAAATCAAGTTTAGAATTTTAGGTTTTTTGAAACTATCTTTTTATGGCACTTGGTATTAACCAAGTGGCATATTTCTAATAAGGAAGAGAACCACTAGCATCAGATGAAATGAAAATTGTATTGTTATTTACTGAAAAATCTTTCAAAATTGTAAACCTAGTCAAGAACATAAATACCCTTTGCTTATTCCTAAAAAACTCAGTTTACTATGGCCCCAAGATCTGCTTTCAAGCATTTGCAGCCTTTGGTGTTTAAACCCCCAAGACGAACTCAGCATTCCCTTCTTCATTGTTCTAATATCTGACAACAAAAGTAAGTTGGATCTGGTGAGCCTGTTACTTAGCACTAACAGTGTGATTAACTTTTAGCCTTTGACCATTCGTAGCACAAGCGTTTTAATAATGAAAATCTCCTGTTAACTGTTTATTGTTTAATGAACAGCCTGGAGCTCAAATTGAGCTGCCTGTTGAAAAAATAATACAGGAATTAATTTCATTCCTGGCCTAAATGGCTTGCTTTGCTTTCTCTGCTTTGACAAAAAATTGTTATTGGTACAGCAGTTTGTCCCTTTTCAAAGGTAAGATAGTGAAGTCATTAGGCAGATCTTGTTATATTTCTTGGAGGAGTTAAGTCAGTCTTCTTCTTAGTAGAGGCCTCCTCCAGGCCACTCAGTCCATCCCTAGGTGGCAGATACGGGACACCCTACATATATGTAGGATATCTCCCTAGGAAGCCTGGACCAAGGGGTACCTAGTCCCTGGGGATCCATAAAGAAACTGAGGCACCCTCACCAGGGGCTGTAAAGCCCCTGGTGAGTGTACACCCATTGGGTGTACACTCAAGTGGGCCCATTGTCACGTGGACACATTCCATGAGTTACAAACTTCTCTGGCAATGAGTTAAATTGCATGGTGATGCAGAACAAATTGTGGGAGGATTCTCAATAGGAGGATAAATGCAAAAGAGCAGAAGATACAGAGCTACTTATGTCTAATAGCGCCAGTGTAAAATTCTTCATCTAAATAGAATCTGTTTCTCTGACTCATTCTAATGAAATATCACAAAAAATAATGAAAATACAATACTTTCAAACCGAACTGGGCTATATATTTGCACATAAGGGAGGGGGGGTAAAGTATAGTGGGTCTTCATGAAAAATTTGTTAGGTATAATTATTCTGCATATTATGAAGTAAGAATTGTTTTCTAACTTCACACTGTTCAAATACTTTACCCCCCCTCCACCCAATGTGCCAACATGTAATCTAAATTATATATTTCCCATCTATTCTGTCAATTGTCTTTGTCTTGTCTCATGCTAAACTGAAAGAAACTAACAAACAAACCGTTTCTACAGTCCATCAATGGATAAAGAACTTAAAATAGGCACTTTAACAGATAAGTACCAGTCCAGATGGACAACAGCCTCTGCAACTTGACAGAGAGGATTGGCTCACTGCTGTCAATGATTCAGACAAGAAACTCTCCTTTGTAAATATGAATATAAGCAGAAACTGAAAAGCTTTAAGTACTACCACGTCCAGGGTAACCAACAATCCTTTTTTTATGCCAAACCTTCTACTGTGTCCAGAATAACTAACGACCTTGCTACCACATACAGGGAAACAAACAACCTTCATAGGCCTAAGACGACCTCCCAATAGGACGAAACTTTAATATTGATAAACATCAGTTTTTAATATTGGCATGCAACTGCCAAACTTTAGCAACACCTTGGAAAATCAATCTCCTATTGAGAGAAATTAACAGATGCAAATGAGATGTAGTTTGCCTGGCTGAGATGCACCTCCCCTAAGATGGAGAAGAAAGTATTCTTGGAACCACTTTCTTATTGACAGGACGTACTGACAATATTCACCTACAGGGTGTCGCTTTCATTCTCCCTCTAGCCACCAGAAGGTCACTGATCACCTTCACCCCTGTGATGAAAAAAATTCCAACCATCCATCTAAAAGAACTGATCAAAAATCTCTCAGTTGTCCAAATATATGCTCTGGACTCTACCTGGAATGGAGAAGACTAGGATCAGTTTTACTTCATTACAGAGTGTAAATGACCAGATGCCCAGAAACAATATGCTAATTGTCATGGAGGACTTCAATGCAATAGTGGGCAGTAGTCAAGCCAGTTGGAAAGATGTCATGGGACAATATGGACACAGGCGTCTTAATGTAAGGGGGGAAAAGCTAATTGACTTGTATGGAGAGCCTCACCACTTCAAACACAGACACGAAAATAAGGTTACATGAAGATAACCTGATGGAATGACTGAAATCATGATTGAATATATTCTGATATCCAGGCAATGTAAGTCTTCATTTAACAGACACTGTTTCACTCTTTGTAGGACACTTTGATTTGGATCACACTGCTGATGTCTACACTTAAGCTAAAATTAAAATGACTTTCCCAGACAATAAAGATCCTCAGATTCCAAACAGAACTTTTCAGCAACTCTACCAAAAAAGATACTTATACCACTAGCCTCTCAACAAAACTATGGGACATCATGAGTATATCCACACCCCTGACAGCTCCTGAGGAGATTGAGAGCTTAGCTAAACATGCTACATATGTAATAATAGAGACAGCAAATGGCATACTTGGTGGACAGACTAAAGATGAAAAACCTTTGATCACTGAAGACATAATACAGCAATGTGACCAGAAACTCCTATACAGCAACAAACCTGACCAAAGTAGCTGAGACACCAACAAACAACTTAAAAAAAAGTCGAATGAGAAGTTCCAAAGGTACTCCAAACCCACTTTGGCAAGAAGTGTAAGAACAGTGAAACCCAGTTCAAGAAAGGCAACAGTCACCAGTTCTTCAAAACAGTCAGAGGATTATCAACCAGGAGAGATCCTAAAACGTCCATGATCTTGGACAAACAGGGCAACAATATCAATGATACAAAACAAAAGCTCACCCAATGAAAAGAATATTTTGAGGAGAAATTAAACCCATAATTAGTAACAGCTCCAAATGTCCTAAACTACATCTCAATAACAAAGTGTGACATCCCTCTACCTCCAATAAGATCCAAGACCAAAGTGACCACAGAGTCCATGAAGCATGGTAAAGCTCCATGATCAGATGGTATCTGCGTGACTAATAAATGTTGACTCAGAAGATGCTGTTGATCTATACCATAGTATTATAACAGCCATTTGGGCCACTGGATATGTCCCATGAGAGTGGTGTAAGGCTGCAATAGTCCCAATTCACAAAAATGGCTAGAAGAAAGAGTGTGGAAACTACTGGCATACCAGCCTGACAAGCCACCAAACCAGAATCCTGACTAGGATCCTCCTCCATAGAAAACAAGCAATCACTGCTCATGATATCAATGTGTATCAAGCTGAGTTTTGCCCAGGACAATCTACTATTTGGAATGCTATACCAAGTTTAAAAGACCTCTATCAACAATTAAATAGAAAAAAAAACTAATTTTTTTAGCTGAAAGTAAGGAGCAGCATTAAAACTTAAAACAAACAGAAATTACTCTGTATATTAAATAGGTTGTCCCCTCTGCAATCCCTCGCTCTTTACGCTAAAGCTTTTAATTGTTTTAAAAAGTAGAATTGTGGCAAAGAGTCAAGCTTTAGTGTAAAGAGCAAGGGATTACAGAGGGGACAACCCATTTCATATACGGAGTAATTTCTGTTCGTTTTAAGTTTTAATGTTGCTCCTTACTGTCAGCTAAAAAAATTAGTTTTTTTTTATTTAATTTCTGAACGTTTTTGAATTAATGCATGTTTGGTTTTGGCTCTCCACACATAAGTTATTAAAATTAAATTTGTATATTAATTCTTTTTTGGCCAAATGGCTTTCTCTTAGTTTTGATCAGACGATTTTGAGAAATAAGGGGTGGAGAAGGAGGCCTAGTTGCCCTCCAATTTTTCGGTTACTTAAAAAGGCAACTAGAACTTTTAATTTTTAACGAACGTTTTTATTAGTAAAAAATATACGTAACTTAAGAATTAACTTACATAACAAACTTTCATAACCTTATATTTTCATTATGTATACAAGGGGGTTTGTACCCTTGTTAACACCTCGCTCTTTACACTAAATCGTAAGTTTCGTCCCAATTCTTTAAGAATGACCCCTGAATCAGAAAGGCTGTAGAATAAATAGTTGAAATTACTAAAAATACTTTAGCACAAAGAGCAAGGTATTATCTCCTCCTAAATACCTCGCTCTTTATGCTAAAGTATTATTAGAACCCCTCATATTTGTAATAATATCTGTTCGTTTTAAGTTTCAATGCTACTCCTTCCTTTCATTTGAAAAAAGTTTTCATGTTTATTTTTCATTGTTTTCTTAAAGTAATGCTAGAAAATCCTGCACCCTTTTCATTGAATTTTTCTTCCCCCAGGACAAATTCCTCCAAGTAGCCCCCTCTCCTCAGCCCCACCCCCAAACAAAATAAAATCCCCCTGAAAACGTCTGTACACTTCCCAATAACCATTACTATATGTAAACACCAGTCATAGTTTGTAAATTGCAGCCCCTCCCCCAGGGATTGTGGGGGAGTAAGTCATCCCCAAAGACATAGTTATTATGGTTTTCGACTATGCTATCTCAAAATTTTGATCCATTGACTTTGGAAAAAAATTAGTGTGGGAGGGGGCCTAGATGCCCTCCAGTTTTTTTGGTCACATAAAAAGGGCACTAGAACTTTTCATTTCCGTTACAATGAGCCCTCTTGCGACATTCTAGGACCACTTGGTCAATACGATGTCCCCTGGGAAAAAGAAAAAAAAAAACAAATAAACACGCACCCATGATTTGTCTTTTGGTAAAAAATACAGAATTCCACATTTTTGTAGATAGGAGCTTGAAACTTATACAGTAGGGTTCTCTGATACGCTGAATCTGATGGTGTCATTTTCGTTAAGATCCTATGGCTTTTAGGGGGTGTTTTCCCCTATTTTCTTAAATAAGGCCAATTTTCTCAGGCTCGTAACTTTTGATGGGTAAGACTAAACTAGATGAAACTTATATATTTAAAATCAGCATTAAAATGTGATTCTTTTGATGTAGCTATTGATATCAAAATTCAATTTTTTAGAGTTTTGGTTACTATTGAGCTGGGTTGCTCCTTACTACAGTTTGTTACCACAAACTGTTTGATTCATTGATTTCCAACAGGCCTTTGACCTCATATAGAGGAAAGTCTTTGGCATATTCTAAAATACTATGGTGTCCCAGTTAAAATCATCAAAATTGTTGAGGACATGTACAAAAAGCTCAAAAGCAAAATTCTAACTACAGACGGCCTCTCTGATGTATTCTTGACAACTTCTGGAGTCCTCAACAGATGCATCCTATCCCTGGATCTGTTCAACCTATTCCTGAATGTCATCCTTTCCCTGATACCCACTGGGTGTGGGGCAAAATAGGTGGGATCTTACTCAATAAACTATGATATGCTGACAATATCAACCAGCTAGCTACACCCCTCCCCACAAGAACTCTAAAGACAGGCAGACAGCATCTCTCAAGCAACCAAGTCGTATGGGATGTACATTAATACAAATAAGACTAAAGTCATGCTTACCTCATTCCATGACCTGGACACCACAAACTCATATACAGGCTCCAGTCTCTCTTCAGTCTCTGACCTGTTAAGACATATTAAGACCTTTTGATTAAGTAAGGCAACCTGAGTTGCAAGACTAAATGACAAAATTAAAACAATTTTTTCCTGAATGCAGATTATGGGTTACTTCAAATGCAGTCAAATGTGTTAATTGCAGTTCTTGGTTCCATGCAGGAACTGAAAAGCATGCTAGGATAGAAATCACTAGCTGGAATAACTCCTGGATGTGCCTAGATTGCTTTACTAAGTCTAAGGTAAATTGTACTTCTTCTCCAGTGCTTTCTATCAATCTGGAACCTCTTGGACACCCCGTACCGCTGTTGAAAGAAGAAGGATTCTTAGCATTCTAAGTGATCTGAGCACCTCTAAAAATCTTCCAGACACTCCGCTCAGCCAGTTTCCTCTATTGACTGAAGAACCAACCATTTCTAACAAGGCTGGTACTAGTTTGTGTGATCCTACAATTTCCATTGTCCCTCCCCAGTGCTAGGGCTGTTCTGAAGGGAAAACAAATGCATCTTGCCAAACAATTGACTGTAGCATTGATAAATCAGTTCAAATGGACACTGTCCCTACACCTCTCATCTTACAACCAGATATTACCAAAATCTTGGTTTTACAAGAAAAGTTAATGGATGCACTAACTTTCATCTCCTATTTTTGGACAATTCAACAAAGTGATCTAGCAAATCAACCTACATATAATTCCATTTTGAATGAGGTTAATAACACTTTCATCCCTGACCATAAAAAAGTGTAATGTCCATAAACCCAATGAATATTGATGAAGGACTTAGAGGATTAAATCCAGTGATACCTGTCACAACAAGTGACATAAATCCGAAAATTTTCATTGACCTCAATCCATCCTTGATACAGCCTAATTATAATGGTAACCTTGATTACCACATTACAGATGCCCAAAAACGTGTGCACATTAACAAGGTGAATAGCCTGCATAATAAGACAGTCTTTTCTGATAATAAACGAAAATGTGCTAATATAATAATGGCAGGTTCTTACCAATTAGGAGATAATTGGGCATTTGAACAAATTTTTTCTTCAACCAAGCTCCAGCAAAAAAGTGTTTTCGAAAATAGAGTTCAGGCAAATTACACTAAATAAAATGAGCTCAGTGATTTTTAACCAAGTGCATCAACCAAGTTCCAGCAAAAAAGCTTAGTAAGTTTGAAGCAAATGTCACAACCTATTCTTATGTTCAAAAAAATACAGAATGAAATTATTATTTCCAAGGGTCCTAAAAGGGCTTAAAATTGAAATTGCAAGAAAAGCAATTATTATATAGGGAAAGAGCATAAGAAATGGTATCTATTGGTAGCCTATGTTCAATTTATGGTAAAATTCTAGTTAATTGACTTTTTTCTATCTTGAAAAGGGTTTAGGTTAGGAAAATGAACCTTTCAGGGATGGGTCTAAAGGCTAAATTGTGTCCCAGGAAGTTGTTTTCAAGGACCCACCTCTACTCCTTCTCCCTCTAGAGGACCCTGAAATTTGCCTACATGACAGGTCTATACTTATTGAAATTTTGATAAAACAACATTTTACCTTAATTTTAAGTTACTAGTTGCTTTTTCTCTGCCTTTAGTTCTGAAAATGTAATTCCTGTTATTTGAGTAGAATTTTGAGCCATATCAATGTTTTCTTTCAAAATTTAGGAAATTTGCAAGGTTTCAGTTTTATAACACATATTTTCAAAGGTCATCAAAGGTCAGGGCCCTCTAGAGGGAGGAGTAGAGTAATTGCTTCATAATACTGTAGAATTCTAGTTAATTGACTTCTTGCTATCTCTGAAAGGGTTTAGGTTAGGAAAATTAAACTTTCTGGGATGGGTCTAAAGGCTAAAGTATGTCCCAGGACAGTTTTTTTAAGTACCCACCTCCACTCCTTCTCCCCCTAGAGGACCCTGAAATTTGCCTACATGATAGGTTTATACCTATTGAAATTTTGACATAACAACATTTTACCTTAATTTCAGTTACTTGCTGTTTTTTCTCTGCCTTTAGTTCTGAAAATGCAATTCCTGTTATTTGAGTAGAATTTTGAGCCATATCAATGGTTTTTTTTTCAAAATTTAGGAAATGTAGCTATTTGCATATCTTTAAAACCTTATAAAATATAATTGAGCAAAGTTATGAAGCTGAAAACAATTTTGTTGTACTTCAATTAAGCAGAAGATCTATTTTGCAAGGTTTCACTTTTATAACACAAATATTTTTAAAGGTCATCAAAGGTCAGGGCTCTCTAGAGGGAGAAGGAGTGAAGGTAGTTGCTTCAAAATACCTTCCTGGGACATACTTTAGTCTGTAGATTCATCCCTAAAAGTTTCAGTTTTCTCACCTAAATCCTTTCTGAGTTAGCAAGAGATCAATTAATTAGAATTTTATCCAAATACCTTCCCAGGACACACTTTAGTCTGTAGTTTTATTCCTGAAAGTTTCATTTTCCTAACCTAAACCCTTTCTGAGATAGTGAGATGTCAATTAACTAGAATTTTACCCAATTTATTTGTTGATCAATAATATGAAAACAAAACATTTACCTAAAAATGAGAATAAAGTTAATTTTGAACACAAGTAAATGACAAATTTGGATTCAGGATGCAATTCTGACTATAGAGGTAAGTTTGTTTCTTAGCTAGGCTTACTTGAATAGTCTATTAATATAAACATTACAAATTTTAAAAGGCCATCAAATTCACTGCCCTTTAGAGAGGGAAGGATTGGAAGCATGTACTTCAAAACACCTTCCCAGAACATAGGCTAGCCTACTTCCATCTGCAACCCATCCCTGAAAGTTTCATTTTTCAAACTTAACCCCTTTGTAAGATAGAAAAAAGTAGCTAAACTAGAATTTTATCCAATTTTAGGCTCCAAACAGAGAAGGTGGGAGATTGACAGTGAGCTCTAAGCTAGGCCAATGGCTTCACCCTGAGATTTCATAGCTTTTCCAGCTTACCATAAAGATGATTAACTATAGCGTTACTAAAAAGTTTTCTGTTATATAATAACATAATAAAGCTAAAAAATACATCTGGTTTCTGTGTAGTATCCTGAGCAGAAAGGCAGATAGATTCTTCATGACTAAAACATTCGCAAATAATTTGAAAATAACGCTCAAGTTTTCTCTTTCAAACTGAAATCCCTAGTAGTTTTGAGGAGAAATTTTATAGTATAAAGTTTGAAAATTAGAATATAGTAGAAAATTTCTTAATTAATTTGAATCTTTTTCGTTTCCTTTTAAAACCAAAAAAACAAAATTATTATTATATTGTAAATTATTTTATTATATAAATGATTTTGAACTTCAGCCGCCAAATTTGTACTTCTTGAGACGTGTGCGAGATGAATTTGGAACTGCTTGGTATGTAGACTTCAATTAGGCCCATTTAGTTATTACATTAAATCGTAGCTTGGAGTGAATCTAAGAATTTCAGTCCTTGTAATGTTTCATAAGAGACTTCTTTAGGTTGTTTGATGTGGTTGCTTACTACATTGGGTTAAGGACTCTGGTCTTCAAAGTTATCTAGGCTACGTTTTCTCAACATTAATGTTCAAACCTATTCTAGCACCCTGAAATCGCAAAACCTCTAAAAGTTCTTTCACTTACAGCTGTATGCTACTGAAGCTCTTGTTGCAGTCATTCTCCATAGAGATTTTGCTTGAACACACCCAAATCACTGCATTTTGGAGAGTCGATTTCATAAGCTTGTTACTTGCTGGTTAAAGAAATATCTTCTATCTTGGATTGAGGAGTGTTTCTTGAAGATGTTCTTGGAATGCCCTCTAGTCACAAAACATTCTGAGGGGGGGGGGGTAACGTTTATATTAATGGGCTATTCAGATAGCTACAAACTTTATAGCCAGAATTGCATCTTGAATCCAACTTTAACATTTATTTGTGTTGAAAATGAAATTTAGCCTACTCCCACCCCTATAGGCTATCTACCAATTCAGGGTATATGTTTGTGCACCAGGGATTGGGGTAATGCTCATTTTTGATTTAAATGAATATGAAATTTAAATTCAGGTTGCAATTCTGACAGTAGAGGTAAATAAGAACCTTAACTACACACCCCTAATCTGCAAATATATAGTCTACCTTGAATTGATAGCCTATATAAAGAGGTAGGGTAAAGTTCATCTCCAATGAAAATGCATGTTATATTTGGATTCAGGATATAATTCTTGCTAGGCTATAGGGATAAGTTTGTGTGTATATATGTATATATATATTTATTTCCCATCAAAAGAAACAGATAGAGTATAAGATAAAAAACACTTTACACAAGAATACACAAACACAAGAAAAATAAAGAACAATTGGATATCTAACTACAAAAAGCAAAACCTATTGCCCAAGGATGAGTAACAATATTAGAGTTATATATGGCAATCTGGGCTATTATTGCTTCATTAGGGTTGATAATCCCATACCAACTTGTCACAATATGGTTACTTGTCCATGGTGGAAGCTATAAGAGATACTTTGCATATTATAATATGTAGACCACAATTCTTTCTTATCTTCCTTTTGGAATATCCAAATTGCATTGCATTGAATATTTGTGTATTCAATGCAATTCTGACAGTAGAGGTAAATTTGAACCTTAGCTACACACCCCTAATCTGCAAATATATAGTCTACCTTGAATTGGTAGCCTATATAAAGAGGTGGGGTAAAGTTCATCTCTAATGAAAATGCATGTTATATTTGGGTTCAGGATGTATGAAACAGAGATCTGTTTCTGCAGATGACTCTCCAAAAGATGACACGTTTCAAGCATAGACCAACCAATAGGGATCCCCAGATAAACTATGTGTTTGGCAAGCCAAACAGTAGCACCACCCAGCCTAACATCAACAGCAGACCCTTGCTTAGCATTAAATAACAATACATCTGATTTCTTTTCATTAAACTGAAGGCCTATTTTTCCATATTCTACTTGGAATTGGATAAAATTCTCCTCTAAACCATGAAGGAGGTGGCTCAGATTGAGTACATTGACAGCATAGCTTATTAACAATAGATCTATCCCATGTCAGATATGACTTAGATTGTGGTTTAACAATGCTGTTATTAAATGCAGTAGGTGATGTCAATGCACCCTGCCTTACACCTTTTTTAATGGGAAGCACCAGGTTATTTGTCAGGTTTAGTTTTTAGCTACCTGAACAATTAGTTAATATAAACCTTGCTTGGAGGAGAGGGCAAAGGGACAAGAAAAAATATTTTTGCAGGCCATAATCATGTTTCCTATGGTATGTGAGAATAAGAAGCTTCAAATGATGTTTAATGCTCTTTGTATGACATCTGTTTGAGGCCTTGTCCATTGTGGTGGCTCTTTGTTGTTCTCCTTCTAGTAGGCCATTTCTTTGTTCTTCTTCAAGTAGGGTGATGCCAGGGACATTCCAACCTCACACAGGCAAAACTAGTCCCCTGAAGAGCTTGACAAATACTTTTTGGCATCTGCTGGAGATGGTTCTTTTGATTATTCTGAGAGGTTTGAGGGCAGAAAACAATGCAGATTTTGTGTTGGTGCTGAACCTAAGTTGATCATCACTGATGACTCCAAGATTTCTTTCTTTAGAAACAGCAAAGAGGGGGTGACCTTGGAGATGGTACTGCTGATGTGGTTTTCAAAATAGATTTCATGACTTGAAAAAGAGGATTCATGTACCAGCCCAAGTCCCAAGAATGTCAAGATCCTTTTGGATAAATTACAGGTCAGAGGGTGTAGTTGCAATACCAATAAGTATTGAATCCTCAGCATAAAGAGTGAGGAGGTTCAAGAGAAGGCTGGGTACATCATTTATACAGAAGTTGAAGAGACTTTTGTCTAATAATGGTCCCCTAGGGAAGGCCTCTTAAAACAGTTGTACATGAGGAGAAATGTGGTACACCTTGAAAGTCATAAACTCTTACATCATGTGTTATTTCCGAAAGGATACTTTGCATCCACTACACAATGACATCTTCAACAGCTGCTGCTTTTAGATTGGTGATGAGGAATTCTTGACAATCCCTGTCAAATGCTTTTGAGATCCAAGAGCACCATGTTGACAGGGAAATCTTTATCCAACAATGACGTGGCATACCCATATGTTTGTATTTGGTTAGTATCAATGGTTCTTAGAGATCTGAAGTCATGTTGAGTGGAAGTGAGTATGTTGTTAAGTTCAAAGTACTGAATTAGAACTCTGCTAACAAATCTCTTGGGAACCTTTACAACTGCTGAATTGATGGGATGGTATTTTTTGTGGATTGGTGTTATTTAGGATGTTTACCAATCTGATGGTAGCTCTGCATTTTGTAGGGACAACTGGAAAAGTCTGCACAGGGAGAACTGAGAACATGCCTGTACTCCTTGAGAAGCCTTGGGTGTATACCATCAGGTCCTTTGGATTTGTTAACATCAAGCTTATCATGACTGGCTAAGACTATTTCTTTAGTAAATGACAATTCAGGCATTGGATCTGGTATTAAGTCTGATGGTGTTTCAGGAATTGTTGGACAGGTTTTGATGGTGAAAGCAGAGGTAAAATAGGTACTCAATACATCAGCCTTGTCTGTGGGTGTGTTATGCTGTTGTACTTGAGGTCAGGAATGGTGTGACAGTTAGGGCTTTTAACAGAAACATGTCTCCAGAAGGATTTGGAGTTTGCTTTGATATCTGTGGCAAGTTTCTCCCCATGTTCAGACTTAAGTTTCCTAATTGCATTGGAGGCAAGTTTCCATGGCCTTGGATACCTCTGCCAATTTCCCTGTGCTTTTTTCTCTTTGTACCTTTTCCAGGCTATAGCTTTCCTATTGATTGTTCTGTTTGCATCTTTTGTGAGGAATGGAAGTGTTTTTGGTAAAAGACACAGGAGTGCTTCTTATCAGTCAATAGGAAGGCTTCCTTAATATTTGTCCATGATTTATTGCTTAGTAATACAGAAAAAAAAACTAGCAGTAAAAGTAAGGATAAATATTTAGCTTTTGACCTCTAGTGAAGGAAACATGCTGTAACATAAAAGTGTGCTAGTACCATTTGATTCCCTATTCAATGCTGTTTCCAACTATCATGGTCAGGTTTTTGGCCATGAACCCACCCATAGTTATTCCACGAATATTCCTAATATAGGCTATTTCTTCATTAATTGAATGTCACCTATTCAAAATCATAGGTTTTTGTTGAAATGTGTTTTCAGCAGTCTTGACTTTATGAAATCAGGACTTGTCTGGAATTGTTTGTAATATTTACCAAAATATTACTTAGAATTGTTTTGAATTGGGGATAGTAATGGAAGGAAACATTCATAAGTTAACCAAGTTAATAGCCTAGAAAGATGATGCATAGGCCAGGTTATTATGAAGTAAGAATTTTATTGCTTTGGTTTTAATGGGGCAGGGTTTCATTTGCTGCATTTTATTACAATTTGGCATTACACCATATGCCATTCACTCTCATTATTTGCCCCCAGACTCATATACCATGCTAAAATTTCCTTTTCTGTTTATATTTTACACTTGTCTGGTCTTTTGTTCTGTTGTGTATCCTTTACTCTAATGGTTCTGCATCTAAACCCTATTTTGAATTTCCTCCAGTCATATAGAATACTGGATTTATCTTTGCTATCAAAAATGACATTCAACTTATTTGAGCTAGTTGCATTATAAAAAACAAAAATGGAAATTCTAAATGATTGTGACAGGAAAAACATTCAGTCTCCAACGTTTGTAATCTCCCACCCTTTGAGTGTCCCACACATTCCTGAAATGAATTTCCCTATTTTGCTAGGAGAAATTTGGAATCTCAAAAGCTCAGTGTTGGTGATAAATCAGTACACTGCAGGGGTCAACCTGTCAGCTTTTCCATCAACAGCCACAGCCTAAAACAAAAGAGACTCCAACTTGCTCTGTCATCATAGAAGACATTCCTTGCATAGACCCTTTGTCCAGACAGCAGATATTTAGTCAGCTGCAATCCAAAGATGGGTTACAAGGGGTCAAGAAGTGAAGAAATAACAAGCTACAAGTCAAATTTATTGACACCATTAACACTAATGCTTTTTGTTTGGAGGTTTCTACTGCTCTCTACAAAATTACTAAATGGTAGCCTAAACAATATCAAATGTAAAGCAAAAAACAATTCAACATTATAAGAGGTCTTTCTGTGGACATCAGTGCAAGTTTGCTGGCAGTACACAATCCAAACCTCATAGAGGAAGCCTCGCACTTTGGCCAAACCAAAACTGTCAACTGGACTTTCAATAATAGGCAGTCATTGAACTTGGTGTTTTTGAGCAGAACTAGATTGGGATATGATTTCTTCCAAGTGGCCAAGTACAAGCAGGCCCCACAAAGGTGCTTTAGGTGCCAAAGCTTTGACCACCTTATTGAAAGCTGTAGAAGTGATCCCAGATGTGCTATATGTTCCAGACCTCACACCAGTAGCAAGGACTCGCCATGTAATGCAGGATCCAAATGTATTTTGTGCAATGAACCACATGTCTGTTTTTGGTTAAAATGTCAGAAAGTAAAAGAAATTTTGAGAAATAAGAGTTACTCATGAATAGTTCTATAAAAGCTCTAAGCCTGAATATTAACTGGTGCTACAATAAAGAAAAGGCTCTGGATGATCTTCTTTAACTGTACAATGTGCTATTCATTCAGGAACATATGCTCTCTGGATTGAATGCAATTTTCTTAAATAGATCCAAAACTCATGACCTGTTCATACAGTCTACTAAGTTAACAGCAGGGCGTCTATCCGGTGGCCTTGCAACATATACAGGGAAAGAATTATTAGCAGAGTTGTCAATTAAAAATAGTAACTTGTTGTCTGTTTTTGCTCTGGGTACTGAGTAAATAAATACATATATGCCCAATAATAACAATAATGATATCTTGCTGACAAAGTTTTCTAAAGCATCTGATGCAGTTTGGTGACATCTGGGATCTCTTGAGCATAATGAGAGAAAATGGGTTATAGTTTGTGACTTCAACTACGATCCAGCAAAAGACAATATCCACTCTGACATTTTTCTAAATTGTACCTGCTTGGTCTACCTGCTTCCTTTCAAATTTGGCCTCAGTCTTTGATTTTACACACATCCATTCTAGTAGACATACATCCAATATTGACCATGTTTTGTCATGTAGATCCATTCCTTGTCTCTGCCACAGTGTACCCAGATGATCCAGTTAAGGATCATCTTGGACTATCAGTTCATCTACAGCCATCACAGAACATTAATATTCAAAAGATGGTGGGTGCAGAAGAAGAATTAGAATGAATGTGATGCTGACTTGCATATGGCCACTGTCTCCTCTATTCTTTCTTGCATCAAAGTGCCATTCCACTTACTATGCTTCAATCCTCCTGAAACTTCTGCCATGATTGATCTTAATGCTTATTATTGTCAGATTGTTCTTGCCATTAAAGTGTCCAAATCAACAGCAGCCCCTACTAGGAGTGTAAAGATTGGCACAGAAAGACAGAGATGGTCCAAGTCTGTTGAGCTTCAGACAGAAAAGCAATGCACAAAAAATGCAGATGAGCATTTGGATTGCAAGTGGAAGACCTGTATACGGGAATGTTTTTGAGTTGAAACAGAGCACTAAACAAAAATACCGCACTATCGGACAACATTTCACTGGAATTCAGACATCATGGCAAAATATAATTGGAGCTGATGGAAGTTCACCTAGTTGTTTTTTGACTATAGATGATTTGAATTCTTATTACACGTCAGTTTACAGGATCGAAAATATTGCCATAAGCAAATATTATGAAGAGGAGGTTTCTAGCTGCCTTGGATGTTTTTTAGGACAGGATTGTGGTGTTGCCATATCACTGAAACAGATTAAAACCTCCGTAAGAAAAGCTGTATCTAAAGGTAAGAACAGGATAGATGCTGATGACCTTTTAACAATGCACTTTAAAAACTTACCTGATAGCTTTTATTCTCATCTATAACTTCTTTTCCAGATGTGCGTCATGATTGGCATTGTTTCCAAGAGTTTCCTAAAAGGAATTATAACATTAATTGCAAAGAAAAGGAAAAACACCAGTGACTGTAAATCTTACAGACATATCAGTGTATTGTTCATTTTGAGTTAAATATTTGAGTATTCTTTTTTCCCCGATCTAGACACTGGACTTTTTGGAGATAACCAGTTTGGATTCCAAAAGGGTATTGGTTGCCCAGAAGAACATAGATCACTAGCAAACATGCTAAGGGATTTGGAGAGTAAAAAATCACCTCTTTATGTGTGCACTGTTGATTTATCAAAAGTGTTAGATAGTATTAATCACATGCAATCTCTTAATGCTCTATTGCAAAGTTGCATAAATATGAGTATTGTCAAAACTATAAAATTTTGGTCAACGGTAATTTTATAGATTTTGTACTATTGTAGGTTTACTTTAGATGATGATAATTCTAACAAGCCCCAAGACTATTAGGTTTCATCACTTGCATTTCCATGTGCTTGTGGTAGTTAAATTGATAGTCAATTGCCATGCTCCCTCTGATGAAAATATGCTAAACAAGGTGGATGTTATTCAAGCAAGGTAGCCTGAACAATAGTTGAGCAGGAGAAAATAGATGAATTATTTTTATGTCGGATCAACACTAGATAATTCTGGATGATTGTTGGATAATCATTAATATATAAGTTAAACAGTGTTTGTCCTAGGATGTAACCCTACAGGGCACTAGGCTTGAAGTGAAAACCATGCCTATGTTTTCAATGAGCTGGGAAATGTTGAGAATATCCAGAGAACAAGTCTGTAATCCACAATCCCACAATTTAATGAGGCCAACATACATGGATATCCACAGGAAGATCTAGACTAATCAGCTTTGTGATTTCATTGCAGGTGTATGCCAAGATTTCTCAAATGTCTACCGGTATGACTTTTCTTTAGCCAAAACTGATTTTAACTAAATGAACCATAGTCTAGTTTCAAAAACAACAAAACAATTTTGGTTTGGTCTTGCTCTACCTAAAGAGAATCACTCTTCTTATGTCTTTATGCCTAAGAAAGTAATTAGGCGTCTTTATAGGTGTACATCAAATCAGTCTCAGAGAATATTTTTCTCCTAAACTATGCGGAGTCGTTTTTTCCCGAGCTAGACACTGGGCTTTCTGGAGATAACCAGTTTGGATTCCAAAAAGGTGTTGGTTGCCCAGAGGCACATAGATCACTAGCAAACGTACTAATAGATTTGAAGAGTAAAAAGTCACCTCTTTATGTGTGCACTCTTGATTTATCAACAGCTTTAAATAGTATTAATCTTATGTAATTTCTTAATTCTCTATTGCAAAACTGCATAAATATGAGTATTGTCAAAACTACAAAATTTTGGTGTGCAAATTCGACAGTATCTGCCAAATGGAGAGACACAGTTTCAGAACCAATTAAAGATAAAAGAGGCATGAGGCAAGGGAGTGTTCTTAGTCCTGTCGTTTTCAAACATGTAATCTTAAAGATTCTGAACCACATCTCTTCCACTTCACGTTACTGACCTATTTAATGTAGTTTAAGCTAATGATGTTCCTTTTCTCAGAAAGAATTGATCAGGAATCCGTGAGAAGTCTGTCATAAAAGTGATACTGAATAGACGATATTTTTTTCCAATAATGACTTTTCTTTTTATTGGTGTATTTTTTTTTCTTTTATTTTTTGGTACTTCACTATAATCTTTTGCAGATGGTGGGTAAATAAATCCTTATTATTATTATATAATATTCATCTCTGGAAGTATGTGCATGGGTAATTTTTGAAATTATTAATGTAAAGAAAGGAAAATTTCTTCAGATATGCTTTGTTTTCAGTAAAACACAAATAATGCTCTGGCTTTAGAAGACTTAGGGGGCATTTGTTATGGTCCCTTTTTTTGTTTTTTTTCATGTTTAGTCATTCATGTACTTTCTTTTCATTTAAATTTCAATTATTTGCGTTGCTAATGTGTGTTTGTTTTTACCTTGAATTATTTGATACCTTTATTGATGCTTTTCTTTTGTTTTCATATAGCTCTTTGCTTTTCTCTGAAAATTTATTGTGGAAAGTGTTTTTTTTTTTTAGATTATTATAAAAAAGTAAGAAATTTTTTATTAAAATGTTTTCTTCAAAAGTATTGTATATAGCAATGGCTATATCCAGCCTGATTAGGGGATAGGGGCTAGGGTGTGATTAACAGCCATAATGTCGGGGAAAAATATTGAAGAGAGAATCACATGGTACTAATTTTTTATTAGTATAATTTTTCCTTTGACTGGGACTGAATGTGACAAATAATAGTAGCAACTGTAAGCATTAGCTTGACATTGCTAAACATGACAACAAAACAGTAAGAAATTAAACAGTTTGACATTAAAGAAAACACATAAATTAAACAAGAAAGGTACAAAGAGAAATGCACAAACAAGAGAAAAAAAAAATCAAATTGAGCATAAAACATATCACACAAGGTTAAGCATATTCTTACTGATCTTGGACAGTATATAATTTTCATAAAATGCTTAATGCTAAACTTGGTTCCATGTTTTGTAGCTCTGCATAAGAAGAAATGCAGACCAATTCTCATCAAGTGTTACCAGGGAAAAATCCTGAAAGTCTGTTGTCTTGTCGAAGCATACATAAACATCACGCAAAAATAAAGCTATAATTGTTGTCAGTATTCCTAATTGCTATATGATCATTAAGCGAATCAGCATGGTCTCTTCAGAAATGAAGAGAGGATGCATAATCAAGTAGGTGGCAAACACATGGAAGAACTCTAGTAGTTCTTTTCTGTGCAGACTCTATCTTGAACTAATCAATCTTGCTCAGTTGATACTAAGCATCGGCACTGTTTCTGTTTTTGAGAAAAACAGAAACAGAAAAAAACAGTTAGAAAAAAAAACAGAACAGAAACAGAAACAGGTCAAACAAAAACAGGTGACCTGTTTCTGTAATCTGTTCTGTTTTTCGAAAAAACAGAAAACAGCTGTTTAAAAATAAAAAACAGCTGTTTTAACAGCTGTTTTTCCTTACTTCTTCTATTTCTAATAGGAAAGAAAACATCTTCTTGTTAAATCCTTTTAGTCACGTACAAAAGATGAGCAACTTCGTGCAATTCAACACACTAGCGTATTTTTAGAGGGGGGGGGGGGCGAAATTTGTCATAAAATGTGTCCAATCGGGTGATACCAACGCTATATTCCTTTCAAGCTTAAATGTCATTTATAATTGACAATTTACCCTAGTTGCTCTTAGACCGTTGCTTTAGCGGTAAACCATTGGTCAAAGCATATACCAACACTATATTCACCGCTTAAAGCACGGATGCTTTCAAGCCGAGGCTACTTAGACCGCTGCTTGCTAATATATACCAGACAGACACAGAGTCATCCCATCTAGCTTATGTCCACCGCTTAAGTTAGAGGCTATTTAGACCGTCGCTATAGCGGTAACCCATTGCTCTAAGCAAATACCAACGCTCTATAACGCTCTATGGTTAGACCATTGCTCAAGTGGTAATAACCCTCCGCTACACACATATCAAGGTGCCTAGGTTCACCGCTTAAAGTACGGATGCTTTCAAGCCGTGGCTTGTTGGACCGCTGTTCTAGAGGTAACCGATTGCTCTAAGTAAATACCAACGCTATATTCCTCTTTTATATGGGATTTCATTGAGCCCATGTTTGCCACTTAAAGCACGAATCCTTAAAGCTGTCAATTGTTAGACCCTTGCTCAAGCGGTAATAGCCATCCGCTACACATATACCAACAGTAGAGACATTGTCATATGGGGTTCCCATCTAGCCCATGTCCACTGTATAGCATTCAAGCTTCTCTCTCTTTCTCTATCTCTCTCTTTCGCTCAGATTTACCCCAGCGTAAATTAGCATGAGAGGTTGACTCTAGTTGAGCATTGTGGAGTGACATGCATGAGAGGAAAATTTTCAAGTAGTCAACCCGTAGTCAACCCGCGTGTGTTCCCCAAGGAGAACCTCCAACAGGTTGACTCTATTTCGGCATTGTCAAGGGACATACATGCACGGAGAGGTGCAGCATAAATGGGAGACAGTCACAACGGCAATCAAAGGGGTAAAATTAACCTTGACTGGGTTGCCCACTTAATTGGACAATCTGTCTTAGCTTTTTTCTACAATTGGCCATGACTTTGACTTTTCCCACAAGTATTCCCTTTTTGTTTAAATTCAAAAATCAACGGTATCATGGTATCATGCCCGCTAGATATGCGTTTCGGTACGGTAGGTACGGGTAGGTATCATGCGTTTCGGTATCATGCCCGCTAGATAGCGCGGCATTTGAAAAAAAAACAGAAAAAAAAACAGAAAACAGATAAAAAAAAAACAGAAACGGAAAAAAACAGATGAAAAAAAAAACAGAACAGAAACAGAAACAAGTCAAACAAAAACAGGTAGCCTGTTTCTGTTTTCTGTTCTGTTTTTTGTAAAAACAGAAACAGGCAAGAAAAAACAGAAAACAGAAACAGTGCCGATGCATAGTTGATACCATACTAATGAACAATAATGGGCAACTGATTTATGAATTGTCAAAATTCCTAAATTTTAATTTCTAAATGTCTAAATTTTAAGTTAAATTTAAGAAATAGTATTTACTATCATAAGAGATGTAGTGAGCTCTACTAGTTACCACAATAGAATGACAATTAAATTTTAAGTCTTCATCACAGTATATGTCAAGATCTGCCAGCTATAGGCATAAAGAAGGAAGTTCCCGAGTTGGCGGTGATACTTATAGGGGATAAAAAATAAATGGTTGGAATTCATTGGGGAAAGTTTCAGATTTCTGTTTTTTAGGTTTTAAGCAAGTTAATGTGATTTTTCTTCAAGAACAGACCTCCGTCTTATACTTTTACTTTCCGAAAGTCTATTGTTGATCTGCTTGGTATTGTTTGTAATAAAATATGTGCAGACGATTCATGAATGAGCCCATTTTATTGTCTCAAAATAGAGGTTCTGTATAAGCTGATATGGGCAGATGTTATTATTTAATTCAAGTCTGGAGGCTAGACTTCAATTTCAAATAAGCACAAGTGCATTCATTTTGTTATACAAATCAAATCAGCGTAGTACTTTATCTGTCATGCAGAAAGCGCTAGGGAGGCCACTATTTCAACAATGGTTAAGAAAGATTTGTGCATCATTGTAGACTTCAAGTCGGACTTCAAAATAATACATGTGTGTTGTCTTCCCACTAAATAGGGCGACCAAAACAAAGCTGAGGTGATAAGGGGAAGGAGGAGTTGAGCAGTGAAGGATATGAATTTTTATTTAACCATTCAGTCTTTAAAAATTAAAGATCTTGATTATCTACCCATATAAACATGGTAAATAAGCTGCTAAATTCTCATTCTCCAAATCAGTTTTTGCTTGATTTTTATTGGGGGTTCTGAAACGTGATTAGTGAGGAACTGCATAGGCCTAGGAAGTAAGATTTTTTAAATGACTCAATGTCCTTGATCTATGTAATTAGGTTACACAAATCATTCTTTTTTTCCATAGAAAAACTTATATATGTCTAAGCCAACCACAAAAAGTTTTAATAAATATTTCAGAAAAGGGACTTCTCTACGTTTGTTGGTTAAATTTTTATTTTTTATTTGTTTTGAAGATATTGGGAAACTCTTTAGGAAAAACAAAAATGCTCTATGCTTTAATTTAAAGTTTAGAATTTGATCAAAGGATAGATTTTTTAGGCACTGGCTGCCTCCATAATTACCATTTTTGTATTAGGGTAGGTTTTTCATGGTTTGGTACTTCGACTGCTTTGTATTTACGTTTTTAGAGCTACAGTGCTACACATGAATCCACGCACTTGTCACAGTTGACAGTTGTATGGCTAAAAAAATTCAGGCTTGTTTTATGTTTATGCATCTAGATAAACAGTATTATTCTGCATAATGACTCTAGGATTCTAGTATATGGGCTTAAACTGATTGTTGCCTCTTTTTTTCTAGAGTCATTTGTTCAGAATTACCCAGAAGTAAGTACTTTTATTTATGAACTTATAAATTTCAGCTTGAAGGTAAGAATTCTTCTATAGAAAAATAGGTCGTTCAAAAATAAATGTGATGTAGCTTCAGCTACTACCTTCTTAAAGTAGCCCTATGCCTGGATATTTTTACTTAAATTTTCTTATGCCACTTTAGTTCCTTGTTTTCATTTTTTTCATTCCTTTAAAATCACTAACATACATAGACCTATGTATTTTAAGCTTTAGATATATATATATATATATATATATATATATATATATATATATATATATATATATATATATATATATATATATATATACATATCTGTGATAAAAATTAATACAGCAAGAGAACTGGTTTTTATGGCACTTGGTATTAACCAAGTGACATATAGCAATCCCCAATTCTGTCGGTCTGTCAGTCCTGGTTTTGCTACTTTAGGCACTTCCAGGTAAACTAGGACGATGAAATTTGGCAAGCGTATCAGGGACCGGACCAGATTAAATTAGAAATAGTCTTTTTCCCGATTTGACCTTCTGGGGGGAGGGCCGGTTAATTCGCAAAGAATAGAAAAAATGAAGTATTTTTAACTTATGAGCGGGTGATTGGCTCTTAATAAAATTTGATGTTTGGAATGATATTGTGTCTCAGAGCTCTTATTTTAAATCCCGACCGGATCTGATGACATTGGGGGTGAGTTGGAGGGGGGAAACCTAAAGTCCCGGTTTTGCTACTTTAGGCTCTTCCAGGTAAGCTAGGACGATCAAATTTGGCAAGCGTATAAGGCACCAGACCATATTAAATTAGAAATAGTCGTTTTCCCGATTTGACCATCTGGGGGGGAGTGGGGGGCTGGTTAATTCAGAAAAAATAGAAAAAAATGAAGTATTTTTAACTTATGAGAGGGTGATTGGATCTTAATGAAATTTGATGTTTGGAACTATGTTGTGTCTCAGAGCTCTTATTTTAAATTCCGACCGGATCTGATGACATTGGGGGGAGTTGGAGGGGGGAAAGCTAAAATCTTGGAAAACACTTAGAGTGGAGGGATCAGGATGAAACTTGATGGGAAAAATAAGCGCGGGTCCCAGATACATGATTGACATAATCGGAACTGATTCGCTCTCTTTGGGGTAGTTGGGGGGGGGGGGGTATTTCTGAAAAATTAAATAAAAATGAGGTATTTTTAACTTACGAACGGGTGATCGGATCTCAATGAAATTTAATATTTAAAAGGATATCGTATCTCAGAGCTCTTATTTTATACCCGACCAGATCTGGTGACATTGGGGGGGAGTTGGGAGGGGGAAACCTAAAACTTGGAAAACACTTAGAGTGGAGGGATAGGGATGAAACTTGGTGGAGAAAAAAAAACACGAGTCCTAGATACATGATTGACATAACCACAACGGATCCGCTCTCTTTGGGGTAGTTGGGGGGGGGGGGGTTAATTCTGAAAAATTAGAAAAAATTAGGTATTTTTAACTTACGAACGGGTGATTGGATCTCCATGAAATTTGATATTTAGAAGGATATCGTGTCTCAAAGCTCTTATTTTAAATCCTGACCGGATCTGGTGACATTGGGGGAAGTTTGGGGTGCGGAAACCTAAAATGATGGAAAACGTTCAAATTGGAGGGATCGGGATGAAACTTGGTTGAAAAAATAAGCAGAAGTCTTGCATACGTGATTTACATAATTGGAACGGATCCGCTCAATTGGGGGGAGGGGTAATTCTGAAAAATAAGAAAAAATGACGTATTTTTAACTTACGAAGGAGTGATCAGATCTTCATGAAACTTCATATTTAGAAGGACCTCGTAACTCAGATATCTTATTTTAAATCTCAACCGGATCAAGCGTAATTGGGGGGGGGGGGCAGTTGGGGGGACTTGAAATCTTAGAAAATACTTAAAGCGGTGAGATCAGGATGAAACTGGATGGGAAGAATAGAAACCTGTCTAAGATACGTGACTGACATAACTGGACCGGATCTGCTCTCTTTGGTGGAATTGGGGGGGGGGGGGGTAATTTTGAAAATCGCTTTAAAGTTCTAATTTCAAATTCCGACCAGATCCTGTGACATTCGGGGGAGTTGGAGGGGGAATCCGGAATTCTTGGAAAACATGAAAATTGGGGTATTTTTATCTTACGAATAGATGATCGGATCGTAATGAAATTTGATATTTAGAAGGAATTCATGTCTCAGAGCTCTTATTTCAAATCCCGACCAGATCTTTTGACATTGAGGGGAGTTGGAGGGGGAAATCTTGGAAAAACACTTGGAGTGGAGGAATTGGGATGAAGCTTGGTGGATAGAATAAACAAATGTCCTTGATACGTGATTGACAGAATCGTACTAGATTCGCTCTCTTTGGGGGAGTTGGGGGGAGGGGTTCAGTGATTTGGCGAGTTCGGTACTTTTGGACGTGCTAGGGCGATGAAAATTGATAGGCGTGTCAGGGAGCTGCACAATTTGACTTGATAAAGTCGTTTTTGCAGATTCGACCATCTGGGGGGCAAAAGGCAGAGGAAAAATTAGAAAAAAATAGGTATTTATAACTTACGAGTGGGTGATCGGATCTTAATGAATTTCTATATTTAGAAGGACTTTGTGACTCAGAGCTCTTATTTTAAATCTTGACCGGCATTAAGCCTCTTATTTTCCTTTTTAAATCAATCTATTGATTCATAGAATTTTGTTAGAGCTCATACCATATGATCTCTTGGCTCTTAGCTCTTCTCGCCTCGTCACAAGTGCCATATGAGCTCTTAGCTCTTGTTTATGCTGATTCCAAATATATAAAATTTATTATTCTTAATGTCACCCATCGTAAGATACAAACCAGACAAAATATGCCATGATTTTCAAAAAAGAAGAGAAACATCCCTTAAAGTTCAAGTGATCCTAGTAAAATTCACACTATTAAATTCAGCATATCAGATAAGTGTAGAGATTTCCCCTACTGTAGAGATTTCAAGCTATTGTGTACAAATATGTTGAAATTTACATAATATTTCCCCCCACAAGGAAGATCACATTTTTATGCTAATGTGGTGTTTCTTTTCTAGGAATGATTGTATTGAAATAGTAATTCTAGAAGATTGAAAGAGGGCTCATTTGAACAGAAATTAAAAACTCTAGTTCTATTTTTGATAGACAAGATGTGATTATGCAGGAATAAAATATGGTTTTTCAAAATCAAATGCATTTTTTGTCATCTATCATATATGACAGAAAATTTGATTGAACATGCAAATTTTGTCAAAAGTTTTCATTACAATGAATGAAAAAAGTCGCAGTGACTAAACAGAGAGAAATAGTGAGAATATAACAATACTTCAATAAATATCCAGAAAAGTAATTAGTTTAAGAAATTGAAGAAATTAAGACAATTTTGTGTATATGATTAGCTTAATCTATAAATTTTTAAATTGGCTCACAGGGTATACAGGACTCACGTATATAAATGTATTTACATTTTCTTCGAAAGTATTAGGCCTAGTCTCGTATTTAATTCTAAGTTATGGACTGTATAAAGCAAATTTTCGGATGCCTCGTTTTCACAATAGCTAAATGATACGATAAAAGAAAGTATTAACATTGATTTGTTTCAGGAATTTGATGGCGTTCTAGACTGCATATCTGTTGCAGTGACCTGCACTTTTAATAGGCTTGGTACGCTTTTGGCTGTAGGATGTAATGATGGAAGAATTGTTTTCTGGGATTTCCTAACAAGAGGCATTGCCAAAGTCATTAGTGCCCATGTGCATCCAGTATGTTGCGTCAGGCAAGTAAATTCAAAGAATTACCAGAGAAGTAACTCAATGGCTTTTGCAGCTATCTTGGGGAGCTAAATTTTTACGTATAAAATTTGTTCAGGGTGGAAAATATATGACAGAGAACCATGGTGAAAAGAAGCTACAAGAAGACATTGAAAACTCAGATAAGAGGGACACGTGAATTTAATATATATTTGGTGCTTAGTTTCTTTCTAGGCCTTTTAAAAACTCCCATGGGCTTGAAATCAATTTCAGCTACTGACTACTGTTTAGGCGTAGCCATGAGTGGGGAGAGCTAGGGCCGACTTGGAACCCTTAACCAGTACTATCATTTGACTACTATACTAATTTTTTTTTTTAATTTAGTTCTATGAAAGTAAACAAATCTAATTGACAAAATACCAAAAATCAACAAAATATAAAAATTAAAGGGTTAGAATGGGTTTTGATATAAATTTTATGCCGTTAAAAGAGTCCCCCAAAAAATTATAGTTTTTAATTTTTGCTATATAATTCTGGTAATGAGCGCAAGGTTTGTTTTGCTAGAACTTGAGGTATACTCGCCCAGGCTGCATATAGTCCGAAAGTTTATATATATGTATATATAGTAAATACGTTAGGGAATAATCACACTTTATTTCGCTAATCCTACACAACGAATTAAGTTGTCACAATGCTTGTTCTGCACCAAAAATTAATAAAGGGAAATTTTCGTTTATTGAGTGATGTATTCATTTTCGGAAATCTGGTATTAAAATGAGAAAAAACAACAAAGGTCAATATCTTTCATCCGCAAATTGTATCTCTTTGTCTTTTCCAGCCTTTTAGCGCTGGTGCTTTGATTCTCCTCTAGAAAATGTCGTAATAGATTATTCTTTGGTGCGCTACTATTTTGGTGGTTCTTCATTAGAAACCATCGAATTTCTTGAAGTCTCGAAAATATTAAGGATATGAAATGGCCGTTGTATCTTCAACCTGAGGATGCTTAACGGCAATCTTTAGATTTTGCTCTCTTGGAGGTTTTCTTTAGATGGTGATAGTTCTAACAAGCCCCAAGACTCGATTAGGTTTCATCACTTATATTTCAGCGTGCTTGCGGTAGTTAAATTGATTGTCAATTACCATGGTCCCTCTGATGAGAATATGGTAAGCAAGGTAGGTGTTATTTTGACTCAATTGCACAAATTTGCATTTTGAGGGGTTCTACTGGGATGCTATAGCCCAATAGAAGTGAACTTACACATTGTATCAGACTCAGTCTGAACAATAGTTGAGCTAGAGAAAATGGATAAATTATTTTTATGTCATTTCAACACTAGGCTAGATAATCCTGGATGATTGTTTGAAAATCATTAATATACAAGTTAAACATTGCTTTTCCTAGGATGTAATCCTGCAGGACACTAGGCTTGAAGTAAAATCCATGCTTCTGTTTTCAATTAACAGGGAAAGTGTTGATAATATCCTGAGATCAAATCTGCAATCGCACAATTGGATGGGGCCAATATATATGGAGCATTTGATAAAAGAGCTGGTTTGCTACTTTATCAAAAGCATTTTCGTGGTTAAGTAATATGATATCTACAGGAAGATCTTGACTAATGAGCTTGAGAAAATAGATTAATTATTTTTATGTCGTCTCAACACAAGGTTAGATAATCCTGGATGACTGGGTTAATTGTAACTAAATGAACCATAAGAGTCTAGTTTCAAAAACAAGAAAACAATTTAGGTTTGGTCTTGCTCTACCCAAAGAGAATCTCACTTCTTAGGACTTGATAACTAAGTAACTGATTAGGCGTCTTTATAGACGTACGTCGAATCTGTCTCAGTGAATATTTACCTCCTAAAGCTCTGCTGAGCCAATTGAAAAAGTTTTCTTTGCTTAGGTACTCAAAGATAGAGTTGTTGATAAAGCCTTTGATAAGCTTTAAAACCACGCTGGCTAGGCTGATAGGCGTGTTACTATGGGATTCTTTTTTCTTCTTTTTTTTTCTTTGCATAGACGTAGCATCAGCTCTCTTTGAGTCATCTGGGACCTTGCGAAGCTTAAGAGATTGCGTAAGTCCCTTCAATTGATCCTCGACATAAACTCTAAACTCTTTTATAAGCCTAGGATGAATATTGTTCTTTTCTTTAGCTTTCGATAAGAAAACCTTTTTAAGCAATTTATGGGTCTATGAAAGGCAAAATGTATACCGAGGTAGGTATAAGGTACATTCCAAGTACCTTATGGAAATTGCATACCTTGTGGAAATTGCATTGTAAATATGTCCCGATGTTTTGTTGCATGTATCATAATATCGTTTGGGATCATTTCTGTCCATATAATTCGGACTATACCTGCTTATCAGGAAATATAAAGAATTGATTGAGCTAATACTTGATATTTTGAGTAGAAGTATTAATTAGATGGTTATTTTTTCTGCTTTTTTATTGGTATGAAGTTGAGCTATCATTGGATGTTGCGTCTTATTAATCTATTTGAGTTTGAAGTTTAGAGGTATTTTGGCTGCTTTTGGCGTCGATTGCAACTGGCAAAAGTATCTAAAAAGGGATGTTGGTTTAAGAGGAGAACAACGGAACCCTTCGCAACCAATCTTCGCAGGAAGAGACGTTATTGTAGATAATTGATGATTTGATGGCTCCTTGCTTTATTCTGACGAATACGGTGAGCTCACTATCCGAAAGTACATTTCCCAACTTCAAACGAACTTTTGAATGTTTATACATATAATTAATGAGAAAATTATATCAAGACTAACGCCACGAGTATGCGACTCTAACTCGGCCTGCGAGTGAACAAGGGAACCAAAATCATTCGTAAGATTGTATGCTTCAAGAACCAGAGGGCTCCCAAATGCTTCGGTATCTCGGAGTATATTACAGAGACATCTAAGGGCATGGAACCAACCTAGACCCGACTGGAACCCGAACTAGAATGGTGGCATAATACACTTTTCTTTTAAGTGGTCAACAATCAGAAGCTCAAATATCTTTGTGAAAACGCTTGACACAGTCACTGGTATAACTGATGAACATGATGATTTTGATTTATTCTTTTTCAGGATTGGGCTAACCGCTCCAACGCATAAACTGTCTGGAACTGGACATCAATGTCAAAAGTCATTTAAAAAAGTAAAGAAAGGTGGTTATAGAGGATGTCATTTGCGGCGATAAAATGCTCAGCACAAATACTGTCGGCGTCAGCCGAGAATTTCTTCTCTCTACGCTTCAACAAGGCCTTCTAGACAAAAGACGGTATTATCACAATAGAACTTGGTTTTTGAATTGAGTCAAGTAACGAAGCTATCTCACTATCGAAAGATCTTTCCGCTCTGCTATTAGGTTTTACAGACTGACTTTTGAAATGGGCTACCCACTCAGACTCTGGGATGCTAATGGGACTCTTGTGGTTCTGCTTTCCTGAGGGAGGACCAGACTTCAAAAGGTAATTGGGTTCATCTACAATCTTCTCAGCTGTAACCGACTTGACCGCCACTAGGTGCCCCCGCAAAGTTTTCCCAATTATTCCTTTTTGGATGATTCCAGACCGCATTTACAACCCCCGGTCCTTGGCTTTCGCACTCGTTCCAGAGCCGCAACTACTACTTTGTCATAGCACAGGCCAAAACTAGAACTGAGTTGCTAGACTACATGTATTTCTCACTCTTGCTACGTATCCGCCTCACTTGAATCACCACCTTATCAGCATATTTTAGTGCATGGGTTATTTGACTGCAGTATAGGTTTAGTTGTAACCTTAACTCATTTTTACTTAGGTTGATACTTGGCTGTAGCAGATGGTATGGAACCTTCAATTTCACTAGGATACGGTTGCAAGGCTCATAAAATTCCTGTACGTTTAGGTTACTCCACCATCTTCTTAAAGAACTAATTGGGTTGAGAGTTGTCAGCTTTGGCCCCACGACGGGTATCGAGACCCATATAGAGAGATGGTCGCTGGTGGCTTGACTTCCATTACTGTCACACATCGGACTGGGCTGCATGAATACAGTACATGGTCCGGTTTTGACGTAATGCTAGCTTGTGATACATATGTAAAGTCCTTGTTCTTTCTACGTTATGAGAATGAGGGGGGCAGCATACTTATAATAATTTTAGAACGCGGACATTCAGAACGGGTCAAATCACAGTTGAAGTCATCCGTGATAATACATCTATGAAAAGAACGGAAGGTTTTCATAGCAAACTAGCCTCAGACAAGGGAAGATGAAATGGGCCTCAGAGACTTGGTCACCATAGTTAGTTGGTAAGTTGACATTTATGACAGCAAGATCATTAAAAACTACGGCGACAAAGCGTTCACTAGCTTCTATGGTTTAAGGTTGATACTTCCTTAGCACTGTGAGGCCTCCATGGGGGCGACCTCGGTTCTTCCGGTGAAATACTGCTATACAGTTGAAATGCTCTCATTACTGTCCATTTCTTACAGAGCTAGCTACACTGTTACGGGTTTTCTCGGACAGCAATTTGTTATTTTCAGAGCTGCGAAGTGAATTGTAGTTATGCCTATTCGACTTGCAAGAGACACAGCTAAGGTCAATTTCATACGGAGAATCGCGTGAGCTCCTATGCCCCAGCTGGGCACATTTAGCACAAATCATAGCGTTCTTACAGTCTTTTGCCAGGTGGCCGTTAGCTTTGTGACTCCTGTAACATGTACTGGGAAAGAACAGAAAAGGCTCAACTCTGTGCACTTCATATCCTATTTTGATGAGTTTGCGATTCCATAATCCGAGTCCGCTTGACCATGGAGAAATACCTTGAAAGTCTGTGAGTCGACACATTTTTCTGCCTTGTTACACTTATGAATGAAAGAGCATAGATCATTCTGAAATTCAGGTGGGATGTGCGTAATGATTTCAATACACTGGTTTAACTGAATACTCACAGCTGCTTCTTGATCGGATGCCTTGAATGATCTCGCTGTCTTTTCAGCTAAGGGCTAGTTGTTTACGATTACCTTTAAATCAGATTCATTTCGTCTGACATCGATCGCATTCTTATCCTGAGTTGCACCTCAGATGAAACCAGTTATGTTTTTTCTTGCTTTTGCCCTAGATAATGACTTTGTCGGATTTTTTACCACTACTGAGTAAAGAAGAGGAGACTCATCTCCGGTTTTTTTTGCTAGACCTCTCAATAATGCCAAGTGTAGGCATTTAGTTCAACTTATCCAGGGTCTTATCAATTTTTTTGTAAATTTCTTGAATTTTTGATACTACATATTCTCTGGTCAATGCTGAGGGAGCCGGAACCTCTTGAAGATCGTAAATCATAAACTTTGGCAAGATTTTCCGGTCCTTTGCACATCTTGCCAGCATTTTTCCTATTTCAATCACATTTTCCTCCTCTTTTACATGTCGAAGACATTTTTCATCATATCTCAAGATTCATCACAGAGCATCTCATTTCTTTCCAAATTCGTATCTTTTTCAAAGAACTAAACACACGATTTAATTAGTGAGTCATATTTTACACATGTCTCCATCGAGCAATATAAATAGTTCACCACTGCTTTATGTAATAATTTGCACTCCATCAAACAGCCAAGAGAATGTCCGTTTCCAGTCCCAAGTCAATATCATAAGAACTAGACACGAATAAGCGAGGAAAGCGTAGTTTCTTGCTACTTGATCCCTTCAGTTTAAGGGAGACCCCTTCCGACAGGTACGACGGCTTTTGTAGTAAAAAATGTTCCTCTTCTGCTCGCTCATTTGTAAAATTGGCAAAAAAAAAGGTGATCTTGTTCTGGGGGCTTTGAGGGGACTTCTGTTCCAAAAGGTATAATTACAGGATCTTTCAATTATGCTGAAGAAAATAGACGTCTCAAAATTTTTGTAGGATGTTTGGCTCTGAAAATGATGGTCGTGGGCGGAGGAGGGACTAGTTGCCCTCAAATCTCTTTTAACTCTTAAAAAATTCACTTTCGACTATTAGAAAGGGCAATAGAACTTGAAATTTCCAATCAAATGAGTCCCTCTCGAAGTTTCTATGACAATTCCTCCTATAAAAAGTGGCCTTGTATAACCCCCTCCCTCCCCCCCCCCCAAAAAAAAGTGCCTACATCGCTCTTAACTTAGCCACTGCTATTGTCTTTGGATTTTTTTTTTTTTTTGAAAAAACTGCCATCTTAAAATTTGTATCAGATGCATTTCGGGAAAATGAGATGTGTGGGGGGAAGGAGGGGGTAGCTGCCCTCCAATCGCTTTTACTTAAAAACGGCACTAGAACTTCTGATTATCAATCTAATGAGCCCCCTCCGAAGTGTATATTTTCTATAAAAACTTTATATGCCCTAAGGGCATAACTTACAACCCTCGCTCCGAGGAATATAGGTGGTTGTTATCCTCGAAGACATAATTTCCGGATCTTTCAACTACCTTGAACAAAATGACTATCTCAAAAGTTTGATTGGATGTGTTTAGGGAAATTATGGAAGGGGAGCTGGTTGCACTCCAATCACTTTCGACTATTAAAAAGGGCACTAGCCCTATTCATTTCAAATTGAATGAGCCATTTTGAAGTTCCTAGGACAACTCCTTCTATTAAAAGGTCCCTTGTCTAAAACCCCGTATGAAGCAAAGAAGAATAATAAGTTAATGAAAAATAGAATCAAATATTAAAATTTTGTTTGGATGTAATTTGGGGAATGATAGGTTTGTGGGGGAGGGGCTTCTTGACCCTTATTCACTTTCGACTCTAAAAAGTGCACTAGATCTTCCAACTTCCTATCGAATAAGCCCCATCCGATCCGAAGTTTATATGAGTATCTGTTGCATAAAAACTTAATATCCTCGCCTTGTCTCTGGGCTCTGAAGGGATGCATCAACCCTGAATGTATTTTCATATGCTATTTGAACTATTGTGAACAAGATGGCTGTCTCATAATTCTGATCGGATGTGTTTGGGGAAAAGAGGATATCAGGGAGGGGGGCTAGTTGCCCTCCATCAATTTCGAGTCTTAAAAGAAGGGAACTAGAAATATACATTTCCAATCAAATGAGCTTCCTCTAAAGCTCACACATCCACCCTTCCACAAAAATCTTATATGGCCTGGGGCATAACTTACAACCCTAAAGGTCTTGTTATGTGATCTTTGGACTCTTTTTGAATAGACGACCATCTCAAAATTTCCAATGAATGCATTTGGGGAAGATAGACCGTAAGGGGGAGGGGGCTAGTTTCCCTCCGATCATTTTTACTCTTAAAAAGGGCACTAGTATCTCTGATTTCCAATCAAACGAGGCCCTCTCCGAAGCTTATACAACCACCTTTTCCATTTAAGCTTTATATGCCCCCTGGGCATAACTTACAACCCTTACCCTAGGGGCTGTGGAGGGGTGGTGTAATCCCTTAAAACATAATTACCGGACCTTTCAACTACGCCGAACAAATTGGCTATCTGAAATTTTGATTTGATGTAATTGGGGAAATGATTGGCTTGGGGGGGGCAGTTGTCGTCCAATGACTTGGGATCTTAAAAAGGGCGCTAGAACTTCTTATTACCAATCCAATGAGCCCTTTCCCCGGTCGATACGACCATCCCTTCTGCAAAAAGCCTTGTGTGTCCCCAGGGCATAATTTACAGCCCTTGCCCTGAGGGCTATGGAAGGTGGCATCATCACAGACACAATATCCAGACCTTTTACCTATGCTGCTCGAAGTGGCTATCTAAAAATTTTGATCGGTTGTGTTTGGTGAAATTATGGGCGTGAGGGGGGGGGGCTGATTGTCCTCCAATCACTTTCGGCTATTAAAGAGGTCACTAACCCTTCAAATTTCGAATCGAATAGCCCCTTTCGAAGTTTCTACGACTGCTCCTTTTATATGAAGTGTCCTGGTCTAAAGAAAAAACAAAATCAAATAATAAATCAGGCATAGTTCATCGAAGTGATACCACTAGCAACTCTCCGAGGCATTATAGCAAGTGATTTAGGAAAGATTATGTTTTCAGTTAGTCTACCATTTTATCAGCTGATATACCATGTTGACCCTTGTGGTCATATATTTTGAAAAGTTCCAACCTTTAGTACTGTTAGACAATACGCTGTTAATTTCAATTACAGTATTATTATTAATACTGGCTGCTCTTTCGACTAAAAATGTATGTTGGCAACAGCTGTCACCATTGTGCAGTTTTTGCTTTATGTTCATCTGAATGGGTTATATGGCTTAGCTCGGCTTCTGTTATGTATATATTATATTGAAACTGGAGTGTATTTTTCGCTCACAAGAAAGATTGATAATGTGGTTGTTCTCCATTTGTTCTCAAATACTGAACAGTGTAGGTGGAACCCTCTTAGGAGTCAGAATGTAAGCGTTAATCTTCTTGAGAATCTTTATTGCAGCTTTACGCTTTTGATTAGTCATTTCAGTAAGGGATTGTAAAGCTACGGTTTAATTAGAACCGAATATATAAAAAAAGGACAGCACTAATATTTCAAGTGAACAAAAGCAAAAATTAACCTTCGCCCGCTTGTTGTATGCTGCTTGCAATTTGTCTGTACTGTCAGTTAGCCATTCCAGTAGAAACATAATTAATACTACGCCGAAATGAAAAGTTTTTAAAATCTATTTCCTAGTTCTGATAAATTCAAATTGCAGTTTTAATCGTCGTGGCTATAAGCTTGTGAGTGCCTCTATTGACAATACTGTTGCAATTTGGGATATACTTACTGGAGAATGTGATCAGAAGTACCGGTTCCCGTCTCCAATCTTGAAAGTACAGTTTCATCCAAGGGATGACGGCCAATTTTTAGTTTGTCCGATGCGACATGCCGCAGTTCTTGTCACCGTTGACGGAGGACATAGAATTATACCACCAGAAGAAGAAGATGTAAGTTATACTCTTTTTCCTTGCTCTCCCCCTCTCTCTCTGTTTTTTTTTATTATTATTATTTTTAATATTAAATAAAATGCTCATGGTTATCACTTTTTGTCAGTTGGAGGGTCGACTTATTAGCCCCAAAAAAAGGGCCATTTTTTGAATGGAGGTAATTTATTTATGTTGTATGTTGTTATGCTGCTATGTTATTTATGTTGTAATGTTTTTTGTCTTGTTTTTTCTTTTTTTGTGTGTTTACTCCACAGTTTAATGTACTTTGTGGGCTATAAATAAATTATTATTAATTATTAGTATATAGTAATTAGCCAAAAACCTGTCACACGACTGGAATAAAAGAAAACCGTACCTTGTACTGTTTTGTGAGGACCAACGGAAAAATAGTTTTCACCCTTACCTAAAAATTTCCAGTCTTCCTCCTCCAAAAAAGAAGGTCTTTTCTTTGAATATCTGGCTTGATCAGTCAGCCGTGAGACAAAACAGAGTATACTTACAAATTTACGTTTAAAATCCCCTATCTTTACATAAAATCCACTGGTGACAAATAATTTCAACCATGAGGTCGCCTACTTTTAGGGAAAAAAGTTATGCTCTCTTGCGGGAGTCCGAAATCAAACTGACTGATTTCTAAGGGGGAAACAGCTACCCGTTCTATAGTTTTTTGGATTAGCTATTGGCTGATGAATATTTTGGATATTTACGAATCATGTTAAGTAAGATTTGGTTATCAAGCATTCAACATTACTATTGTTCACAATCATGAGTCATTAAGTACTTCTTATCCATGTTGTAACTTGTCCGCATTCGCCAATTTTAATTTTATCTTTGTTGGGGAACAAAAAGGTAAATTAAGGACTTTATTTTTTTTTTACAAATATAGGGAGACTTGAAGTACTTGGGACAGCACCTTCATCTACAAGATGCCATCTAGCATTCGCAATATTATTTTGCCCTCTGAATAACTTAGCTCATAGGCGGCGTCTGCATAAACTTTTATTTCAGTAACCCACGTGGTTGTCAAGAGAGAGGTGAACAAAGAGTTTGTAAGTTTATTTTCTAAGATTTCCGAAATCTGTGTAGTTAGTTGCGAGTGTGCCATTGCAGGTATTTACAGAAAAATAGGTCTATGTATTGGCGATGAACATTGAAATGATGTGTAGCCATGAATATCTGCATTATCTACTGTGAACACTAAGCTCTATTTTCTTGTGTCAATACACACCTTAATTTATACTTGGGACAGTCCCAAGTAGTAGTACTTGGGACATGTTTCAAGTACTAAGAATATAGAATCTACAACCAAATCTTGAATTCTGTCTCGACTAGATCTCTTTGAACTTTTCACGATTAATTTTTGTTCACACCCTGACTAGGTAAAATCAACCTCCAAGTTCTATGAACAGCCTTTTTTTGTAGTTTTCGATAATATGGGGAAGAAAAACCCACCAGTCAATGAAGGAGCCTTGAGGCGAGCCATAGCAGATATTTTGTCAAAAAATTCATCTGTACGGGAAGCTGCTAAAATGTTTGGCCTGTCCAAAACTTCTCTATACAGGCACCTCACTTCTCACATGACCAACTCTAGCAGAGATGCAGTCAATACCCCTTTTAAATACCAGTCAAAAATAACCCACAACAAGATTTTGACCACTGAACAAGAAACTGAGCTGAAAACTTACCTGATTGAGGCATCTAAGCTACATTATGGGCTTGGTATTTTTGAAGTTAAAACGCTAGTCTACGAATATGCCAAGAGAAATGGTATATCTTATCTGCAGGATGGGATGCCAAACAAGAGGCAGGGACATCTTGGTATTACATCTTTATGGCTAGAACTCCGTCACTTAGCTTAAGGACACCAGAACAAATCAGCCTCGCAAGGGCTACAAGTTTCAATCGACATACAGTTTCCTCGTTCTTCGACAAACTAAAGGGCGTCGTGGAAAAATTCAGATTTCAGTCTCAGAATATTTGAAATATGGACGATTGTGCTGACCACCGTACAGAAGCCACACAAGGATGTTGCCGAGTCTGGGAACACCCACTGGAACTCTGGCTTTTGGAGGAGGTGGAAGTGGATGGACCAATTCTTTAATCTTCGTTGAGTGGATGAAACACTTCATATCCTATGCACGCCCACAAGCACAGAATCCCTTTCTTCTGATCCTTGACAATCATGAATCCCATCTGTTAATTGATGCAATACAGCTGGCAAAAGACAATCACATCGTCATGCTAACCCTTCTACCACACACCTCCCACAAACTGCAGCCACTGGACAAGACTGTTTTTCCCGTTCAAGCTTCATTATAACAGAGTAATTTCGAACTGGATGGTGAATAACCCGGGCATCCCAGTTTCAATGTATGAGATCCCTCAGTTCCCTGGAATAGCATACGCACTGACTTTTATTCCGAGTAACATTATGTCAGGATTCTGTGTTTCTGGGATTTCACCATTTAACAACGACATATTCAATGATGATGAACATGCACAATCTTCAATTACAGATAGCCCAGAACCTGAAGCTACGACTGGCAGTGGAACAGTAGAGCCACCCTCGGACTCTGATGCAGAAGCTGGTAGCAATGTATCAACCATCGAGCCTATACGGATGTCGACCACCCCTCAAACTCCCAAAGGAGGGCAAACAATGGATCCTTCCTGTGCTGTATCGCCAGGTGACATTAGACCATTCCCCAAAGCTGGGCCAAGAAAATCTAGAGGCGGAGGTAGAGCTCGTGGGTCTTGCCGAGTGTTGATAGATACGCCCGAGAAAAATAAAATTGAAGAAAAGGCAGTTGGACGGATTAACAAGAAAAATTTAACTGCGTCAAAGGTGAAAAAGCCTGCCAAAAAGGTGTCAGCGAAGAAGTTTGGCGGAAAGCTGAAATATTCCACCATTCCTTTATCTGATACATCTTCAGAAGAAGAAAACTGTGTAAGTACTGGCAGTGAAGCTGAAAACGAACACCCATCAACGTCCCATGAAACCATGGAGAATCAGATTGAGGAAATGGATACAGAGTGGGGACTATGTCCTTGTCAGGGAAGATGAAAAACGTGGAAAGAAATTTTACAATGTAGGAGAAGTTGCCAAAGTCGGTGAGAGCGAGGTTCAAGTCCGCTACTTTAAAAGGGTTGCTCCTTTTCAGAAATATGTAGCTACAAAAGCTTCTTACCAGTTTGAGAAGCGGCAAGTTGCAAAGAAGCTGCCAAAGCCAGAACCAACTGGCCAAACTGAACGCCAAGCCGGGCACTTTAATTTTGCGATTGACATGTCTGTATATAATGTATTGTAAACATTCTAACATGTAAACTTTTTTATTTTCTTGTAATATTATATGACTATATTTGACTTTAAAAAAAGATGGAAACCCTAGCGTCCCAAGTATTAAACTGTGTCCCAAGTATAAAACGACCTAGTCGCAAGTATAAAACTAGTTTTATACTTGGGACATCTGAGAGCTTCTTCTGAATTGCTTTTTTGGTCAAGTTCAAGATGACTTACAAAGCTGAGTTTTGGGCCAGACGTTCTCCTTGTAGTTGCCTATATTACCAACCAAGATTTAGCCTTGCAGCTGAAATCGTTTGCCATCAGTGACGTTTAAAAAAAAACGTCCCAAGTACTCCAAGTCTCCCTACATTCTCATATATTTCTCAGCTGAAATAATATTCTTTTTTAGGCATTTAAATATTTTAAGTGATATCCAAAACTATGTGTTTTAAGCATATGCATTACCCTCTCAAATTTTTATTGTGTCGAAACCTCCAGTTGGACCCAGCCAGAGCTTAGGCAATCATGTCACATCACTCCCACCGATTACCTTTATTATGAAACTTTTAGGTGGGAGTATTTGTTATATATATATATATATATATATATATATATATATATATATATATATATATATATATATATATATATATATATATATATATATATATACATATATATATATATATATGTATATATATATTTATATATATATATATATATATATATATATATATATATATATATATACATAAATATATATATATATATGTATATATATATTTATATATATATATATATATATATATATATATATATATATATATATATATATATATATATATATATATATATATATGTATATATATATATAAAAAAAAAATTGGTCATTTATGCCATTATTCCTGATTATTTCAGTAGCTTTTTTAAGTTTTAATTTTTTTTTTCCACACACTTGATTACCAAAAATAAATCTATTCAGGAAGGATGTATCCAGGACCTACCCCCCTTGCAAACGGGGCTTTTGTATTAGAAAATATTTTTTTTATATATTACAGGGAAAGTTTGCAGTATTCTCCTTGTGATAGTCTTTTTTTTTCCTTTTTTGACGAAAAAATATACAAAAAGCGAAAAATCTGCCCATCTAAATTTGTTTGCTACTTATTGTCCAATTGTTCTGATTTCTGACCTTGTGTAAACTTGCATATTGCTTCTAATTTTATTTCTAAAAGTCCATGTTTCTGAAAGTCACCCTCCCTAGGCTGGATTCCCCTGATCACACCCAGAAGAAAAAACGAGTAGCTTTTAAACAATGATACATTTTCTATACATAATTAAAGGCTTATAAGACAGGAAAGCAGGACAAGACCAAGTAACTGCAAAATCGGCTTTTTGCAAAAAAAAAAATAATAGAATAAAAAATGGATTTGAAAAAAAGGAAGTTCGAATTTTCTTATTAGTTAAGACTTCTTAAGCATTGAAGCCAAAAATGTTTTTTGCTTTGATTGTAAATCACAAGACTGATGGAATCATCTTAGGGCCACATGTTGCGTCACAGGTTTTATGATATGCATCTCCAACAAACTGTCGTTGCAATAGCCGTAGCGGTATTTGACAAGTATTTATTCTGTAACTGCGGAGAAAAGAAAGCAGGACCGTACGCTTCCCTTGTTTTGCCCATTGTGAAAAAACCAAAGTCGTTTCTTTTCTATTTGGAAGAATAAAAATAAATGCCATGGAAAATCATGCAACCAACTTCAAGGCCACAAGGAACCCAAACGCTACGAGTCCAAATGCTATTTGCCAAAGAAGAGCTGTTTGAATCCTTTTCCATTAATTTGCATAGGGAGAGAATGGTGTTTTATTTCTCTCCGAGAGCATAAAGTCCCTTTTTATCCCGTAAGTGGTGATTAGTCATATCCCATGATTAGTTCTTCAACGTAGTTCAGGTTTTACAACAAGGGTAGGGAAAATGCTTCATGTGTATAAGTATTTTTCATATTTTATCGTAATTCTCTTTTTGCCTATTATTTGCTAGTTGTACAAACGCATCCCTCTACTTCAGCTCAAAAATAAATTCTTGTTTATGTGCCTGTTTTACATGCAAATGAACATGCATATGCAAATAAAGACAGGACAAATGTTAATTTTTATTTTAATTACAAACATTGTGGTGAGTCAATAATTTCTATCACAAAGGAAGAGCTAGAAAAAGATCCTTAGAATTGCGAATTATAATTAATTTGAATCCTAGAATTGCAAAGAATCCTTAGAATTGCAAATTAAAAGGAAATGTAAAGGAAAACTAAACTAACAGCAATGTGTACACAACCAGTAATAGTAAATAATAGCGATGTTTCTTTTTGGTTTCATTTGCTGGATTTAGCTTGATGAAATAAAAGAGAGCTAATAAATTAGAACTAAATTGAAACACAGTGATAAATAGTTAAAATAGATTAATGATGCGTTTCAGACTCCTCGTATCTTTCAGAATTACTTCAATGAATGTTGATACATATATTAAAATTTCTTAGATCGGGTGAAATTAAATTTTGTCTTTTATTGTAAAAAACAGTTGTCTATTAAAATTCTTTCTTGTTATTGTAGAAGTATATGTTCCTTGAGATGAAATCATTTTTGCAGATAAAGGAATTGTTTCGGTAAAAGGATTTTCTCTTTAGCAGTTTTAAAACAAATCCTCAAAACTTGTACTTTTGAACTATGTTAAGGAACAAGATTTTGTTGCAAACTTACTTACGATACACGATTGCCTTTGGAACCATGTCTTGATTGAGCAGCTCTATCATTGTTTTCGTTGGACCACTATTATTATAGCTAAGCGGAATTTTATGATTTCTCTTCTTTTTTTTTTTTTTAGAATGATCTCAATATAGTTGCATCATTTGACAGAAGAGGTGACCACATATACACTGGCAATGGCAGAGGAAAGGTTCTGGTACTATGCTCTAAAACGTTAGAAAACAAAGCTTCCTTTAAGGTCACTCAAGGAACTACTAGTGTCACTGCAATCAAAACCATTGAATTTTCTCGAAGAGGAAAGTTAGTTCTTATTGCTATTTAATTTCACTCTATCGGATTATTGATATAAAGGTGGGATTGGTTCTTGTCGATGTGTGTCTTATATCAGGAGGAGGTGAATCTGAGTTGGTTGTTATGTTTAAAAACCTATGAGGGGCAGGGTTTGCTTACTTCAAGATTTCTTTACTTGTTACGTAATTGGGTTTGGTTACTTCAGGATTTCTTTGGTTATTACGTAATAGGGTTTGTTTACTTCGAGATGCCTTTGGTTGTTACGTAATAGAGTTTGTTTACTTCAGGATTTCTTTGGTTGTTGTGTAATAGTTTGTTTTCTTCGAGGCGTTTTAAGATATTTCTTGATGTTTTTTTTCAACATTTTTCTTCAAGACGGTTCAAGACATTTCAAGAGGTTTTTTATAACATTGTTATGGCACTTGGTATTTACCAAGTGACATATAGCGATCGCTATTTCTGTCTGTCTGTCTGTTGGTCCCAGTTTTGCTAATTTGGGCACTTCTAGATAATCTAGGTTGGTGAAATTTGGCAGGCGTATCATGAACCGTACCAGATTAAATTAGAAATAGTGGTTTCCTTGATTTGACTATCTGGGGGCGAGTGGGGGGGACGGTTAATTCGGAAGAATTAGAAAAAAATTAGGTATTTTTAACCCTCGAATGGGTGATCGGATGTAATGAAATTTGATATTTAAAAGGATTTTGTTTCTCAGAGCTCTTATTTTAAATCCTGACCGGATCCGGTGACATTGGGGGAAGTTGTAGGGGGAAACCTGAAATCTTGGGAAACACTTAGAGTGGATATATCGGGATGAAACTTGGTGGGAAAAATAAGCACAAGTCCTAGATACATAATTGAAATAATCGGAACGGATCCGCTCTCTTTGGGGTAGCTGGGGGGGAGGTAATTCGGTTAATTTGGAAAATTAGAAAAAAATTAGGTATTGTCAAATTACGAACGATTGATCGCATCTTAATGAAATTTGATATTTAGAAGGACATTGTAACTCAGACCTCTTATTTTAAATCCCAACCGGATCCGGTGTCATTGGGGGGAGTTGGACGGGGACTGGAATCTTGGAAAACACAGAGTGGAAAGATCGGCATGAAACTTGGTGTGAAAAATAAGCACAAGTCCTAGATACGTGATTGACATAACCGGACCGGATCCGCTCTCTTTGGGGGATTTGGGGGGCATATTTCGGTAATTTGAAAAACTGAGATATTTTTAGCTTACGAATGGGTGATTGAATCTTAATGAAATTTGATAATTAAAAGGACTTCGTGTCTCAGAGCTCTCATTTTAAATCCTGAACGGATCTGGTACCATTCGGGGGGCTGGAGGAGGAAACCGGAAATCATGGAAAACGCTTAGTGTGGAGAGATCGTGATGATACTTGGTAGGAAGAATAATCACAAGTTCTAGATACAGGATTGACATAACCGGAATGGATCCGCTGTCTTTCTAGTATCTTTCTAGGGGTAGTTTGGGGGGAGGGGGGGGGGGGTGATTCGAGAAAATTAGAAAAAAGGAAGTATTTTTAATTTACGTATGGGTGATCGGATCTTAAGGAAATTTGTTAATTAGAAGGATGTCATTTCTCAGAGCTCCTATTTTAAGTCCCAGACGAATCCAATGAGATTGGGGGGAGGGTCGGAGGGGGGAACCGGGAATCTTGGAAAATGCTTAGAGTGGAGAGGTCGGTGTGAAACTCGGTGGGAAGAATAAGTGCAAGTCCTTGATACGTAATTGAAATAATCGGAATGGATCTGCTCTCTTCGGGGAATCTGGGGGGGATATTTCCGATGCTTTGGCGAGTTCGGTGCTTCTGGACGTCGTAGTACGATGAAAATTGGTAGGCTTGTCAGGGACCTGCACAAATTGACTTGATAACAGTCGTTAATCTGATTTGATCATCTGGGAAGGGGCTGGAGGGAGGTGAAAGCATGAAAATGGAGGTATGTTTATCTTACGAATCGGTATTCGGATCTTAATGAAACGTGATTTATAGAAAGATCTCATGTCTCAGATGCTCTATTTTCAATTTGGGACATAAGGAGTCGAGGGGGAAATGGAAATCATGGAAAACTCTAGGAGTGGAGAGATCGGGATGAAACTTGATGGGGAGAATAAGCATAATTTCTTGATACGTGATTTACATAACCGGACTGGATGTGCTCTCTTTAGGGAAGTTGAGGGGATTTCTAGCACTTTGGCAAGTTCGAGAATAAGTACAAGTTACAGAAACGTGATCGACATAAGCGGACCGGATCCGATCTCTTTGGGGGAATTGGAGGGATCTCTAGTGCTTTGACGAGTTCGGTGCTAAACAAACTATTATATAACATCCAAAGAAATCCCGAAGTAAACAAACCCTGGCCCTGGTTGGTTTTTAAGTAATTAAAACATTGTATAGTTTAGAAAACATTCTTTATCACGTAACAACCAAAGAAATCATGATTTAGCCGTTCCCTGAACATTTTTTCCTGGCCTTCGTAGGTTTTTAAGTAATTAACATGACAGGCACCTGCATCTCTTAGAAAATATTCCCCATTTCAGAACAACAAAAGTAAACAATACCCTGTTATCTAACAATCAGCAGTAAACGGACCATATTACGTAACGTACAGGTGTGCTGTAGCATTTTGTAAGACCCAGGTGTGCGTAATGGCGTCTTGAGGGGCTATTAGCTCCAATAGCATACCCTCTATATGGCCGCTTAAATCAGAAAAGGGAATACTACTACTAATCTGAGCCTGGTCGCCTCTCTACCTCTTGATTTCTGAATTATAGAGTTTAAGTCTATGCTTTTTAGCTATGTAATGGGTAGAATGGTCAAAAATTTCTAAAAGGGTCACGTTCTTTGTCGCCCCCCCCCCCCAGTGACTTGATCCCCATCTCTGGAATTAATTTTGTCCTATGACTTTATTATAATCAAGTACATGCTGGCATAATATATCTCTTTTTTTCGTTATCTTTTCGAATACACGGTAAAAAGTAAATTTTCAGACCACAATTTCCTATGTGAATGGGCACAGGAATACTTCATGCCATATACAGGCATAACGGCAAATAGAGCCGTTCATATTCTCTTTGCTCTGGGCTTAGGTTGAATTAGAGACACTCATATTCTCAAAACGGTTAGTGGTTCATATCCTCAAAAGATTTTTGCGTGGAACTTTTTAGTGCAAATAAAATAGAAGGAAGCAAATTCTATTATTTTCACGTGTTAAGATAACATTTAAAAGGCGCCTTTCGCCGAGCCATTGTTAAAAAAAAATCTATGGGCCTGATTTGTAAAACTTAGCACTTCCGAAGGTGGCGAAATATTATTACACTGATAAATTATGAAAACATAATTCAATATTTCGAATTATCCTCCCTCACTAGTGTAGAAAATTAGCCCAAATCCAAACACACAGCTTGAAGAGATGTTGCGTTTGAAAAAATCGTCAAAATGGCACAATTCTCAAAAGAAATTTCCTAGATAGACAAAAATAAACTGAATTTGCTGTTCAGCATATAAATGGGTCCCTCCAAGACATACCTGAACAATTTCGAAATGAAGTCCAATAGTTAAATCCTTTATAGACCTTGATGGAAAATATCAGTATACATTTTAAGACTTACAACATCGATGCTAAACAACTTTTAAAATGTTCAATGTTTTATTGGAGCATGAAAAATTCTGTTTTAGGGTACCATTGCCCTTCCCTGTCCTTAGAGAGTATTTGGGAAGAGCTTTAGAAAAGGATGTTCTTATTTTAAGCAGAAACATGATCCTGTCGTAGATTTAATTCTTATCGCTAGGAAGCACTTGCAGTTGGTTTACTATTAAATGTATTTTTACTGTTACATTAAGGTTTTGACATGTGATAGGAGCCGAATACACTGAAGGTTTACTACTACTTCTGCTAACAGTTCATTGACTGAGGGTGACCAAGCGCGATTACTTGGTAAAAGATAAGTACTCAGGTCAATAAGATAGTAAATTTAATTTACTGTCGTAAAATATTCTTCTTCTCGAACAAGAAAATTATCGTACATTCAAACCAAATGGTTATGAAAAATAGTTGTTATTAAAGGAAAACGTCAGATTTACAAAGCTTTCAAATTTGTTTGTTCTACTGTTATGCTATTGTAACTTGAGATTTTTACACATAAATGCGTCAAACTGGTCAGGATGGTAACAAATTGTAAGCTAAGAATGACCTGCGCCAATAGTAACCAAAACCAAGCAATTTAATGAAAGAATCTGCTTTTTTGTGTATTCTAAATATTGCTAAAGATGGAGTCAATTTTTACTCGTCTTTATGCTCGTATTAAAAGGGAAAATTTATTGCGTAAAAGTTTTTAAGAAAAAAAATTCTAAACACAGATTCTTTAGAAAGATAGCTTCTTTTTTCATTGTGCTGAAAGAAGTAATTACTATCTATTTTATTTTATTTTTTTAGTTCATTTCTTTTGAACAGTGCAGACAGAATTATTCGAGTTTACGATTCGAAGACTGTTCTTGAATGTGGAAAAGACGGCGATCCAGAACCTTTACAAAGACTTCAAGATCTTGTAAACAAGTAAGTTATTTAGTCAAATTGGCTTTCGAAGCATTAATTAGTGCCCTTGACTGGCTGAAACTAAATGAAGCAAATCATTGTTTAATTAACAATTAACAAGGGTCTAAAGCAGCAGATATTTTTCTGCTTTACTTTTGAGGAGTTACAGATGCAATGTTTTGAGGAGTGGGGGGATATATCCTCCAGGGAGACAGTAAAGCCTATTCTATTAACTGTAATCTGGCTCTTTCGACAAGTAGTGCTAAGCGAGATCCTGATGCCGTATATGGTTGCCTGGTACTTGTTAATTATAACGACCACACCCAAGAAGTGAAGTTATAAAACAATTTTTGCTTCATAACATGCGGAATAATTGTAGCTAACACATATTGCATGCAGACCCACCATTCTTTACCCCTCCAAGACCACGCTCTGATATCCTGCAGGAGAAAATACAGAATAAGGAGTACTTTTAAAACGTTTTTCTGTCGTTCCATACATCCTTTAATAGATTTATCCATTCCTTAAGCTAAATCCTTAAGCTAAGGCTCAGAAATTTCATAAATCCTAATATTTTAACATGGTAAGGGATTGACGGCATAGCAGGTGTCTGTTTGAGGGTATATTAAAACAACGTGGTTATTTGCAGCGGGTTTTTAATTCATATTAATGCGAATAAACATTCTTAAAAAAGACAATACTGATTCTAGGATTAATTTCAACTCTATCGATGTTTGGCATACGTATTTGCTCTTTTGTAAAGACTACTTTGTTACTTGCATGCCTTTTGTTACAGGTGTGTAGCTCGCACTTCTAAACAGGTCAAAAATTTATAAAGCCTTAATTCGAAAAAAATTTTGACACAAAATTTATGAAAAAGGGCCTTGTTAATAATTTGACTCGCCTCTTTCTCTTCTTTATTTCTGTAAAAGCTGCAGATAGAATTAATAAAACTAGTGAAAATTTGCATGCGAATCGGAAGAAGATTTACTTCCAATTTTCGTGTTTAATATAGCTTGTCTTTCAACGAAAGAATTGTTCGTTTTTAAGCCGGTTCTCATAAAGGTTCTTAAAATTGTGATAGCGAAAACTCGCTGGAACTGCGGTAAGATTTGAAAGTTTGTAGATTTTTCTTATTTAGACCGAAAAGATTGTGCTGCGGGTACTTGAGTTTAGGATGATCCTGTGTAAGCCCTGTCTTTGTTTGGCCATTTTGATGAAGCTGGCCAAGTATCATGCTAATCAAGTCAGCTTCCCCGTTGCCAATTTTGAAATCCCTTTTATATTTAAAAAGGGAATCATTTCCTTTTTGGGGAACTTCCTGAGAGGGTGTAAAGAGGGAGGCTG